>NC_070649.1:9320932-9523432 GCF_947347685.1 Pleuronectes platessa
GCATTCACAATCAGTGTGGGAAAAATGTCCGCACGACGACCAATTAGGAGGGTTTTAGAGAAGTTTTGATTTAAAACCAAACAGCCAAGTGTTTGGGTTGCTTCATTGTTCGGACAACACTAATTTGTTTATTTAAACCAGGGGTGTCCAAACTACGGCCCGCGGGCCATCTGCGGCCCGCCATCCATTTTACATTGGCCCGCCTCAATTTAGTAGAACTTAAATGGCACTTACTTATAGCACTTTGTAGTTATGCTCTATTTTTGAAGAAATTGTACTTTCTTGATTTTTGTTGTTTGGGGTTTGTACCCTCGGGTACCCTTGAATGCATTGATTGTAAATCGCTTTGGATTAAAGCGTCAGCTAATTGAATTGTAATGTAATGGACTATGGCCCACTGTATTGTACTTCTCAGTTTAGACCCACCCCTGACCTGCCAGCTGTCCCTCAGGATGTCGCCACGACCCCCCGCCCTGAGCGACGCACTGTCAATGGTCCGCTCCAGGTGCAGGGGGGCGTGAGTGGCCCAGACCTTCAAATTTTTTCCTGTATGTGGCCCTCGGGATAAAAAGTTTGGACCCCCCCTGATTTAATCCATTTATTTGTGGACTCCATTCAGCACATCTCTGTTTTTTCCTTCATTCCACCGTCATAGGCCTTAGCCCCCCCTCTGAGCCGTGCTGGAGAATCCATGAGCGCCGACTGGGTTGTCAGCCCCAGGCAAATGTACTCTGATCAATTGGGCCCAGTCAGCATGGACTCTGAGTGTGTAATTTGCACCTCACTGTCTCAGTGTGTGTGTGTGAGAATCAATATCCCAAACAGAGGTGTGTATATGTCGCTCAAATGCTCATTGAATAAAACATGGCGAGCTTTCGATTTCAATTTAATCTGCTTGATTTCACAATAAAAAGTAGCGGAAGGACCTGAATGTGGTGGTCACTCCATGCAGAGCGGTTCAGGGTCACTCGAGGCATCATCAGTCGAGTCCCACGCGTGTTTAAAGGGGGGTTAAACGTTAGACGCAGCGGTAGCCCACACGGAGAAATTAGGCCATTGAAATCACTCAATAATAGATGTTGACATTGCACGCGCATTGTATCGCACTAACGCTGGGATAACAATTCCATGATATGAAACGTTTCCCTAATCCTTCCCTCCTCCCCACACTGCGCCGGAGATCAAAAGAAACGCTGGGATTGCTTCTCACGGCACATTTGAAATGTTTTTTCTGACAGCGTAATACCAAAGTAATTTACTTGACTGCTGTTGCTTCTTTTTCTATTTTTTTTTTTGCCGTGAATTGCATGAGATGCCGTTTTATTTATTTTGTTTGATGTGTCTGAGCCGCGCGGGTCGGAGTCGTCGTTACGTTTCGCCACATGGCTCGAATGGCACACTGACACATGACATTGAGTTAAATGAATAACGCTGCGTCATCTTACTCGAACCTTATTTACGCCCACATGTAGCAGGTGGGATTTATGAACTGCGCCACGGGCTCCATGACAGCGGTTTTACGAGGAGGGGAGCACTTCCTGATATCTCTACAAACGTCCTCGGAGCCCCGCTTAGCTCCCTGCACGCTGTGTTCTCTGCTGAAACGGTTAAGTTCCGAAACACCTCGTGTTAAAATACCTCCCGTGCCAAACAGTTTCCTTCCAAAGCTAATCTTCTATTTTGCATATTAAAGGCAAAGAAAGGCGCATACAGAACCGTAATCCTCCGCTGTCCTTGTGTTTTTCAAGACCAGGCACTTGGTGCACAAAAAGAGCGACAGAGAGCCTTACAGAGCGTTGCGAGCAGCAAAAGGAGCCCCCCCCCCCCCCCCCCCCCCTTTTCATGCTTATATCACACGCTTTTAAAACCGCTGAGGGTGGCATGCAAGTTAAACATTATAATCAGGGCCAGATTTGAATTTCAATGCCAGGCAAATGAAAAGGTGCTGGAATGGGATTTGGGTACTTTTTCTTATTTTGGATTGGAACTGGGACAGAATTTGTCCCCCCCCCCAAAAAAAAAACCAAGAGAGCATAAACTGCTTCGCTTCTGTTACGCCTTATCCCAGAGGTTTTGACGGATGAGTCTTCATTAAACCTGAACTAATAAGGCATAGATGGTGAGTCAATTCACCAGCTTAAAGGTTGCATCCGAGTAATCACCATTGACTATGAATTGGGTCGTCTTTGCGGGTGTGGGGACGACTGTAAGGTCAGTGGGAGAGGGGGGGGGCGTTGTGATGTCTCCTCCGTCATCTGCCTTGCTGATGGGAAACCATAGCTTCTCCACCACTCATTAGCTTCTTTGAGAATGGAAGAGAAAAAGGAAAACATAGGCAGAAAGCGGCAAGCGGACTTGATAGTGAAGCTATGGGCCTCATTACACCCGCTCAGCGGATAACACTTCAACAATCAAACTTAATTGGCTGCCTGAGCTTTTGCATTTTTACACAGCAATTTGAGTGTTTTTGTTGTCAGATGATATATATTTATATATGTACAGGGGGGTGGGGGGGGGGGGGGGTCTTTAGTGAAAGGCAGAATGGTGCAGGAACACTTTAATTACCCTCTGGCAGTATCACTCGCATGACGCAGGTAAAGGTGGAATGTTTAATCTGGTTTCTGAGAGCGGGATGATGTGTGTGCGAGTGTGTGTGTGTGTGTGTGTGGATCTCGGGATTGTGGGAGTGTGGCGTGCTGCGTTGCTTGGCTACTGGCAGGATTCAGAGATGTAACGCCTACTAACATCTGTAGTGCCTCTCAGTTAGCTCAAGATGCTAATAGAGATTTGAAGGTCTCTGGATGCTGCAGCCTCCGGACTCTCACAATGACAGCGAAAGATCTGCATCGCCGCCAGCCACACATTTAGTGTTGTTCCGACTTAAGAGGATCTTTCTGTTAGAACAGTCACTCCTTCTACATATCTCTTCTCTTTTTAACTCCGTGTCCCCAGGACTGATATCTGCCATGTTCTCAATTCACTTTATTTACGCTCCACGCAGTTTATAGAATCAAATCAGTTTAGACGTCCGCCAGGGCTTTGAAAAACTGCTTTCTGATCCATAGCTGAGAAGTTTTTACATTTGCAGAGCCGCCACTGTGCTGTATGTCATATCAAAGCAAATAAATGAAAAGTATTTCTTGAAAATTACAAAAGATGATGCCCCGTCTTTCCCCTCATGGCAAAGAAACACACGTTCCTGATGCAGCGTCTCTGTACATGTTCGTTTCATGGCTGCAGAGGAGCTGCGGGGGGGGAGGCACTGCAGGGCCGAGACGCACCGCGATTGGCCGATAAGTGCCCAGAAGGAGGCTTATCCCTGGGAGAGGCCTTGGAGATGACGGTGGATCTGAATTAATATGTAGAATTTATTGATCATTGCACTGCAGGGAAATCAACTGCCATCTTCTACCATTTTTTTGGGCCCTGAAGGATTGTAAATTAGCGGTCTTAAATATTTCAACCCGTGCACCAAATCAAACCTGGGCAATAAACATGACAGGGAAATATGTGACGGGGCTTCACTGTAAATCACGGCAAATGAAATTACGAGGCGGGCTTACGGGGACTAGTTGGAGTGGATTTCTAAAAAACAACAATTGTGTTTTTTGTAATAAGTGTAGCATTTCTCTCCTAAAACAATAGGTGCTTTAGCTTTTGGATTAACAACGTACTTCCCTGTGGCAGGAGGGGTACAGGTAATTCCCTGCTAATTATAATAAAATGCTAAGCAGTAGAATTTGAATGGGACCTGCTTGTTTCTTGAGAGTAAGGAACAGTGGCCCCGAGGCCTGGAGAATAGAGTCAGCCTGGTTTGTTTCCAGAACTCCTGCGGTGCACCAGTCTCCTGCAACCAACAAAGGCGTACTTCTCGGCGGATGAGCTTACATCCTTTCTACCTTTAGAATAAAACAATATAAAAAAACTAAAAAAACTTGGCAGGACTCCGTTGAGACCTGGAAGGGTTTGCAGCGCCTCTGCTCGCTTTAGAAACAGGTTGATTCGGCTTTGACCAATCCCAGTTTGACTAAAAAAAGACTAGGGGTAGGGGCGGGGGAATGAAAGGAAAGAAAACGTACAAAGAGAACAAGAGAGTACTGTGTTTTGTTTCTTTTCTGTCATTGAGCGACGGAGGGACTGTGAACAGGGGAGTGAAAACAGTGAGAGAGGATGTGTGCAAACTTTCCAATAAAGGATCGTTGAGAAAGGGCCACACGCTGAGTGCCTGGCTGACGCGAGAGAGCCTGACAGCCTCATCACACGCTACGCTGTTGGGAGACTTCCTGCATTCACAGAACCTCACCTCTCCAGTGACCACGGCCTCATCGCACAGACCAGGGTAATTAGAAAAGCGCAATTCATGCAGTTCCCTTCACTGCGGCAACAGCCAACAAAAGGATAAGGCCACAAACTTCCTATCCGGTGACATCATCGGCCGTCTGAGTGTTTTTTAAGTGCACTCCTGACAAGCTAATTATTGGTTCACAAGGTCAAAGGGGGCAAAGGAACATTCGTCACACCACACATCCAATTTACACCATTTCCGTTAAATAAAAATAAAAGTAATTAGAACCAGTGGAGCCCAAGCGCTACTTTGACTAACCCTGCACGTCTTGCATGCTTAGCGGTCCCTGGAGAATCTCCTGAAGCAGAGCAGCTGAGTGAACTCGCTGTTTGTAGCGTTTTGACGGACAGCTAGGGATGCCAGAAATTAGTTGACCTTTAAGCTTGTTTTCCGTCTCAGGATAGATAGACAGCCGTGATAGGTTGCTGACAGCACATTCAAACCTTGTGTAATTGTGGTGTTCCCCCCGATGTCACTCAGATTTGTTCTCATTCAAACAAATCTGTGATTTCCCCCCCCAAAAATCCATCCGTCCTCTTATCTTTCAAGGGTCTCGCGGGAGCAAATCCCTGCTGAGTCCATCACAAGATATAGAAACACACAAAAATGATAACGGTCAATTGGGGTCTCCAATTAACCTAACCTAAATCTGCATGTCGTGGACTGTGGGAGGAAGCAGGAGACCCTGGAGAAAACCCACACAGACACAAGGAGAACATGTGGCACCCCGGGCCGAACGAGGATTCAAACCGAGAACCTGCTAAGCTCTGCAGGAAAAGACAAATGCTGCCCTTAGAACACACAAAAATTCATATATTCTTGAAAAATGATGTATTTGAAATGTAATTGCATCCATGTGTCATTATAGGTCATATGGTTTTCCAGTGCTTTAAGTTAAAATACCAGCAGTTGAAGTATGATGTCAATTACAGAGTCTGATGAAGTTGGAAAAAGAGACAAATTGATTTCGCCGCGCAAAATCAATGAATCTCGCCTCAGAAATCAAACCTAACCGAGTTGTATCCGCCGAAAGCAAAGTAAGCAACACAATCGATAGAAAACCAATGTAGGAAACACGGAAATGCAACACAGGGAGAGAAAAAAGAAACAAAGAAATGAATGTCTCGGAGAAAAGTGGAAATCACATTTCTGTAGAAAGAAAGAATGACATACTCGAGTGGGGGGGCTGCTCTCACTTTTCAAACTAGACCGTTTTTAAAGGAGCGATGTGAGCTATCATTTAGCCCAATCTCACCGCACTCCAACAGTTACTGCCGGTAATTTACAGAAGTGAAACATAGAATTTAGGTCTGGAGAGGTGCTATTTTCAAATGACGTCTACAAACAGGAACCGCAGATGCTGCTGCAGAAAGGCAGACACTAAACAGCCCATTGGTTTAAACCAGTTAAATCTAATGATTATTATGGGTTAAAGTCTTATTGTATTGCTTTAATTATTCTTGAGACGCCTCCCACTGATCTTGTGTGGTCTAGAGGAGACAGTCTTAAATCAATGGGAGCAATAACCATCAGTTCATGCACAGAAGGCTGGAGGATGGCAGAGCTGGAGGAGACTTTCCTTTTTGAGAGTGGACTCCAATCTCAGGTGTAGCGGAAGAAAGAAAATGATACATATAAACATAAACATAAACACGTACGAATTGTGCAAAGATTGCGATATGGACAAATGCATGCGGCCGCAAAGCTCCAGGGAATGAGGAGGAGCATCCTCATGGATTAATCATGCAGTGAGGCCCCAGGTTAAAGTGTGATATTTCGGGGTATAGTCATATTGCCGCCTCCAGGTAATTTGCAAAGCGCTGAGAGACTACAGCTTCATTTCCCCCCCCCGTGGCTCAGCTTTGTAAGAGCCGAGCAGTCAAGGGGAATTAAAATAATTTTCCGAGACCGTTGCTGTTTATGTCCAAATTGCCCTAACCTCACTACAAATGTTACTTATTTACTTTTCTACATTTTTCTCTTTTTTCACCCTTCTGGGAGTTTTAGTCCCCCCGAAGTCCTCTTCTTTAAAACCTGAGAGACAGATTTTCTTAAATTAGGCAGTGGCCGGCCTTCTCCATGTTTAAATCCTCTTTTGGACTAAAGCTCATTATCATCCACACATATAATCTCCCAAATTGGTACCAGACGCCCCTGCTGTTAAAACGGCCTGCGTAATTTGCTCAGGGAGCCCAAAAGCTGGAAGTTGAAATGCAGATAATGCAATGTATTGTATCTAACGTTGAGATTCCAAGACAGCGAAGAGATGGAAGAATTCACAGCAGAGACAAAAGAAACCTGAAGCTTCTCATTTAGACCAATTCGAACCATGCAGATTTATATAGCTTCTATTATTCTAAATTTCACTCGTTTCGATGCTGCATGATCGACCTACCCCAACTGAGAATGTCAACTACTGTCCAATCAGATTAGTCATCATCTGTCGGATCCGGATGAAGAAAAAAAAAGCATTTACAACAAAGTCATGAGCTACAAAGAGCCATTCATAGTTTTTTAGATTTCTTTTTGCCGAACCCTCCGAGGTGTATTGTTCAATATTCCCCAGACATTTGTAATTTTTCAAAACACCCGTACTAGTTCCCTCATCCTTACACAGAAAAAAGCCTTTATAATAACTCCTGTACTTTGATATCTGCTTGATTGACAGGTGTCCGACCCTATTAGCTCCGCCTACACCTAACCCAAATCCAAATCCAATCATCTTAAGGGCTTCACCCGCCTCTGTCTGACTCTCTGCTTGACAGTTAATGCCTTAAACCCAAATACATCAAACACATTTTTTTTTTGTTTTTAGAGCTGTAATTGGATACATCTTTGATCCACACACACACACACACAAGCACATGAGCTCCAAACACCTCCACCCGACAACCGCACAGTGGTATCGTCCTCCAGAACATTTCCTGGCATTTTTCTCAATTGCCGTGGTGTTGTAACATCATTACAGGTCAGGAGACAGGCCACAGAGAGACCGCTCTGCTCATAAATCAGGTGATTGATCATCATCCATCTCGCGCGGAGGGCTGTGCCATGTGTCTCCAAGCAGAAACACATATCCATAGTAACCCTAGTTGTCAAGAAGCCTGTATCTGGGCACACTTGTTGAGCGCTCGCTCGCTCACTCTCTCTCTCACTCTCTCTGAGCTGCGGGAGGGAAAACAACTTCATGTGGCGAGCCATTTTATTTCTAATATCATGTGTGTGATCAATCTCCCCCTGCTATGAGCGGGCCATGCACTGGAGGCAATCATTCAACGTTTATGGCAGGTATGGGGTATTGACAGAGGCGTGTGCCTTGGTGTGTGTTAGTGTGTGTGTCTGTGTGTGTGTGACAGAGAGTAAAGGGAGGGGAGGGGGTGAGAGCTTCAATTCCAGGTTTCACTTTAAAATCTCAGCTGAAGGTTCCTGGATTTTCTTTAGAAAGGTTGCAAATTTAATAACTTGCTTTGACATAGCAAACTGAAAACCACAATATTATTATTATTAAGACTCTGTACTTTCCATGCGTAAAAACACTGTACGGTGGAATGGGTCTCTAACACAGTGCCACTTCTCTCCCTCCTTGCTGACAGCTTCCTGCCATATTTAACGTCTTTGATATCAATTACAAAGTCAAGTGGCTTCCCGTAATTGAATCTGTGCTGTGCGCTGACGTCCCCTGTTAGAATTCACTGTCTTGTGCAATTAAGACGGGCCTCGTTATTGGCCAAACTGCGAGTAGCCGCATTAATGTGGGGGGGAAGATCCTATCCTTAAGACTGTTGTATTCATTTTGAGCTGTGCACTGCAATGGGTGTGAAGACTGTAAATTTAATTGACTGTCATGATGTCCTTGATTCTTCCTCCTGTTAAAGCAGAGTGCAATCGGGGGAAGGGGAAGAAACACATGCTCTATGTACTGTGGATAAATACATGGCGAGAGATGGATGCTCTCCTAATGGGAACCAGGGTCCTGTTGTGCTGGCGTGTTTTATTTATTCATCAGAGTGTCAAGCCGGGCCCACAGACCATCCTTAAAAGAATCTAGAGGCAGAGAGGGGACTTTGCATTTCCATTCCCCAAACACATGTTGAAGACCTGCGTTCTTCATTTGCATTCGTGATGGAATGATGCGTTCAGGGGCGAGCAAGTGTTATGGGTAATACATCGCTGGAATTACTGGGAGACTGTGGCAAAGGTAAGCATCATTTGTCTGGGGACTCATCAATGTCTGGCGGAGAAATTGGGACTAATGACTGTACAGCAGAGGGGAAGAGAGAGGCTACATTTGTCTCAATCAATGTCACAGGACATGATCGTAAATCCACAAGTGTCATCCGTGCTCACTGGATGTGTTAATAGTTAGGGGGACAACTTTTAGGGGATGTAAAATGTTTCCTGCACTGCACCAGCCAAAGTTTGAATACCGAGGGAGGCAGCTGGAGGACGGGAAAGCTGAAGGGCTGCTTGTTTGTGTAAAAGACATGACTGTTCTGGATAGATTGAGCTTTTGTCCCCGCAGAGTCCAGTGGTCGCTGGCTGACAGCGACTCTGTTTTTCCTCATTAGAAATCAGGCGTGAACACTGAAAACTCCTGACAGCCTCTTTTTGAAAGCGGTTTCCAAAGTGCTGGGTTGATGTGGGAAATGCTGGCCTGTGGTTATTGTGACAAAAAGCATGTGTCATCAGCAGACACGCTGTAATAATGGCCCTAAAGATGAGAAATCAACAGTGGGGAACAAACTCCTGGAGAGTACCAAAGACAAGCAGAGTTCAGGTGTAACAAAGATGAATGGTGATGCCCGTGAAGTGTTTTAGAAAACTACAGTTTTTAGGTAATATTCATCCTGTTATGTCACTTTTGAGATCTGTGTGCAGGCACTTTATATCATTCTGTACTGAGGTTTGCCAGAAAAAAAATTCCGCCGCCTATAAAGCTCCTTTTTCACTGTAATCTATGTATGTAAGAGGAAAAAAAAAAAGCAGAAATAGATAGCTATTACTGACCTCTAACACCAGACCTCACTCAAAACATGAAGTTTATTTTTTATATGAATTCAAATGCAGCTGTGCACAGAAAGAGGAATCTGGTTCATTCTGCTCCCTGCCCAGTAAACAAACGGGCACGTTCATGGATTTCTCATATCGCTCTTCCAAGAATCTATTGTGTAGCGGTGCACATGTGGCTCACAAGGGAGCTGATTGTGTGTCTACAGCAAACACAGCACTGCAAACCATTCGGAGGACCTATTTTTTATAAAATCGAGGACGGGAAAAGGGAAATAGAGTTTGTTCACTTCAATCCAGGAAAAAGGATATTTACAATTACCGTTTTTTTAGTTTTGATAATTTTGAAAAATGATTGCCAAAAAGCTAGCTATGTTATTTTACAGGATAGGGAGAATTCATTTTCACAACACTGCACATTTACATTCACCTACACAAATGCATCCCATGGAACAAACACCAGAACCCTTCAACTATATCTTCGAATTTGGGGGGTGCCATGTATGAACATTGTTGTTCTACAGGAAAAAGAACACCAAGGTTAAGTTTCCTGATGAACGCCTCATTTGACTGCATCACTTGTCGACTTTCACCTTAGAAGGTGGCAAGCCCAATTCTGACCTCAATTCAACCAATATGCTCATTTACAAGCAAATGGGATATGAGATTCCCCTAAAATGTACTTCCTTTGACTTTCTGCCTTTCGATTAATTTGTAAGAGTTACAAGGAACAAAGGGCATGGTGCCGAAAACAGGAAAGAATGGAATGACCAACACTCACTGAAATTGTACATCAGTGTCAGAGCATCCAAGTATGGGGTTTTTACTTTAAATTCTAACTTAATGTGCTGCATTAAACGGAAATGTATGTAATCATTCTGTTCGCCCAACCGTTCAGGCCGTATCAGCATTCTAACACAGAGGACAAATGGATACGTTCTGCTACATATGCATATACGGCGGATTAGTACGGCAGAAATGCATTGTATGTTTTGCAACGCTCCACCCCGAGTGCAACTGCAGACAAAGCATTACTCAGAGAAAAGGCTGTTTTGAATTTAATCATCTCCGGGTAATAGAGGAGGAAATGCAGCACAGAGTTCCCAGAGAGTGTTTATTTGTGTGTATGTGTGTGACTAGAGTGAAAGGGAAAGCAAGTGAGATAGTGGATGTATTGTCCCAGTGGGACTCAATCAAGTCATTTAATTTCCTTCAATGGGCTGACACTTACAGGTGGTGATGGTCTACAGTGGATTTCTTTTAACAAAGGTACAAACAAAACTAGGTGGACATTGTGGATGATATGGAATTCATTTCAAATCATTTGGCCCTGATATAAAGAATACAACAATCCCATGTAAAAGTTTAACAGCTGCGTGACCAAACCATAACTGATAGTCAGACACTTTAACAACAAGCTCTTTACAATTGCTGCACAAGTTATCTAATCGCGATTTAATTAAATATGACGTCCAACATTTCTCGCAGCGCATTGTGCAAACAGCCTTTAGCAAGTACTCAAAATACGATGTGCTCGTTATATCGCGATCGCAATATTGTGCACGACCTTCACAATATGTATTTTTCAATACAAGTAGCGCAAGGTGACAAATCTGCACTTGGGAAATTCATACTGCAACAGAGGTTTAGTATTTGATCCAATTTAGAAGACGAGTAGATAGTCACTCAGTACAGCACAACAGCAACTGTGAAACAAGATTTAAATTCAGGTCCAGATTTTTATTTGGATCTGCACCAAGTTGCACCTACTCGAAGAGCAGTACCCTAAGCATGCCCAAATTCACCAAGATCCATGACTTTCTTTCGGAGAAATCAACGTTAAACTGTCAAAAAGAAACAAGTCATAAACTGCACCTTCCAACGAAGGAACCCTTATCCGAGATATAAACATTTCCCTAACACACACCAGGGTACTAACCTCCCCAGCCCCACTGCTTCTACCCAAACCACAAAAACAACAGCAGCGCAATTCCAAACTGGCTTTCATTTCCCAGAATCCCCTATTTTTTTTTTTAAATGGTATCCCAACTTGCAACCAGCATGGCCTCTAATAAAGCCATGCTATCTAAAAGAGAAGGAACAGGGGACGGGGGTCTGGCTCCAATGGGGTGTTCATTTATCAGTAGCCACGTTTCAAATCCTTGCTCCAGGCAATGGCTCGTGAAGCATCCGAGAAGATAGCCCGTAGGGAGTCCTGCTGCAAAAGCAGAAAACCCTTTGATGAGCCTTGGGCCACTGCTGCACCTGTGTCTGATATGCATGAGTAAAAAAAATGAGACGCAAGCAGCCCGTGGCTAGGGGGAAAGAATCCGACGGGCAGCACACTCCCTTTATGTTAACCGGTGTAGCTTTCCTCTCGCCTTCAACTAGCCTTTTGTATAATGTAGTTAAAATAGTGGGGAAAAATCCACAGCTTGCTTCCTTTCATAATGGTTCATGTCCTGAATGCAGTCCGCCAATACTAGTGATCTTTGAAAAGGTTTGGGAGAAAAGGTTAATAACATGGGAATAGACATTCCGTGTAAAAGGGGAGATTTAAGATAGGATCTGAGCACGTTCCCACAAACCAACGCACAGTGAAACAAGTGTGTTTGTTCTCTTGTTATGTGACGGAGCGATATGTTGTAAACCCTTCAAGAAGAAGCCAGTCAGCGTTCTTCTAATCCGCATTGAAGTCAACGAGGTTATACCATGGAAGTGATCAGCAAGAGATCAATGGTGGCATATTCCATCATCACTCACTGGCCCTCAAATTGAATTTTGGAGTGTTCGGGGACTCACAAATCCGGCTGTTAAAAGACAGGACAGCTCTGTTTTTCATCGTAACTGGCTTGAGGCTCAGAGTACGGCAGCACAAGGCTACGAGATCCTCCCCCCCCCCCCCGCTGCTGACGTGAAACGATTTGTGCTTTCAGGCCAAGACAAATAAGAAATGAAGAGGAGCCCTGAAATGTTGGTAGGTTCCAGGGAATCAAGTGTCAGTACCAGTTAATGGAGCTTGTAAAATGTTGCAAATATAAACATGTTAGGTTTTTGTACCCTCTGTTTTACCGAATGGTCTTTCATTTGAAAAGGAAAGACAGTCGTGGGAAGAAGAGAAGACTTACCTGAGCCTCTTTTCGACACCACTTTCAGGCAATGGACCACAACGGCGTGAAGCAGGATCAGGAGAGGAATGGGAGCTTTCATTTTTTACCAGTCCTACAAGGAAACAAAAGCTTGCATGATTATTCCAAACTAATGGAAGCTGCGATAAAAGAGAAAAGATTTTGGCAGTGATGTTTAAGAGAGGTTTGATCAAAGCTTGAAAATGACAATAAAACCCTGCGAGTTCTGAGCCAAAAGAATTCATTCAATGAGCCCTGAGGTCAGATGGAAAAATCCTGCACGTCTTTGTGCAACTTCACTTCTCCAAAGCATTTGTCTGCCTGCTTTATTTATACCAGAGTCCCTTCAGGGACGCACTGAAATCAGGACAAGACTGTTGATTATACAAGACACAGCTCCATCAGGGGAAACTGACTTCACTGCTTTGTCAGCCACCAACAGCACAACAGAATCACTTGATTCCAGATGTCAAAACAATTTCAGGATATCTTCATAAGATGGTGGATAACAGTGAATATGTCTGAATAAACAGAGAACAGCTGTAAGTGTAAATAATAATGACAGCAATGGTGTTAATAGTGCAGTCACATACAAATCCATTTAATGGGGTCAAACTTGGGAAGTTGATATATGGATAACAGCTAATACATGGGGAAATAAGGACAAAACAAATACAGCAGAAATACGATAAAGAAAATGTTGAGATAATTTATAAAAAACAATATCTTCATATACAAGGAATTTCAGAGAGAACTGACTCAGTTATTTTGAAAGTCTATACTTTGTGACTCAGCAATTATTTCCATTCAGAATTGAATACTGGACCATGCATTGTGTCAAGTCCAAGTTCTTAAATAGAATGTGAGCATATCTGATATTTTGTGAAACTGCAGCCCCCCCCCCGCCCCCCAGCTGTCGCATGTAGCTCTTTGCCTTTAGTCTGGTCAGGACTGAGATCAGGTGATTGATACTCCACCTCCACCTCAAAATTAAAGTAAACCTCAGAATTGTTATTTTACCGAAGTATCTATTACTTCAAAATCAATCGATTGAAACACAAAAGCGCAACAGTCCAAATAGTAGCATCTCGACTGCACATATTGTTTATACCCATCAACGTGTCGTCCAACCTTTGAATGACAATTTTGTCAATGTTATATACATACATTCTACACAGTGATTGACAGTATCTGAATTGCCAATATCTGGTTAAATTAGTTCCGGTAATTGGTAGTCATTAAAAATAAATGAATGCATGTGCCTTACACTACCTTCTAATCAATTAACTCTGGTTATAATCTGGTGAAAAAACATTCTACAGTCGACCTTACTCAGATAAACCAGTTCATCAAAGTAAACAGTGTTTGTTCAGATGTTACCAGCTGCTAACCAATGTAACCTCTGTCTCCCTCTTGCTCATTGAACCCCTCTGACTGTGTAATTCTTTTGGTTTTGGCAACTAATTGATCTCCTGGCCGCGGGCAAAAATGCCTTTTCTGCTCTGGCTTGACAAGATGCCAATGTCGGCTACAAGGACGCTTCCATTGGCATTTCTGTCACGACAAAGATGCTTCACATAGATTCCACAAAGCTGCATCAGAAAGGCTTTGAGGGGAGGGGGGGGGAACCCTGAAAAGCCACAATAACCCTTGAGACACTCACAGAGGCATGCGGAACTGGCCGGCATCCAAAGATGGCGACATTGCCATGTTCTCCTTGTCAAAAGGCCCATTGTCGACAGCCCCTTGCTGCCTGCAACCGACGCCACCTCGGAAAACGCAACATGCCACCGCACAAAATCTTATCTTGTTAATTAGTTTTCTGTGTTGCGTGCAGGTCTGCAACAGAGGCACAAAAGCGCTGGTCGGTGTTTGGTTTGAGCACAGAGGAAACGACTGAATCACCAGTTCTGCTCGGCATCCCTCCAGCTCATAGTCATATCCCGGACCGCTTATTATCACGTATTATCACTGTAAAGGTTACACGTATGCTCTTGAGATGTAAGCTAATTCATTTTTTTCGTTTAGAGCGACCACACTGATGAGCAAATACAGTAAGTCATCATCTCTCGGGTACACTGATCACACACTCTGTCTGTATGTGTGCACAGAACAAAATATGTGGCTTATGGGATTAAATATATTAAAGAATCACCAATGAAAACATGACATACTGCTTTGCCCTAAGCTTGTGTGCAGCCATTGAGTGGAAAATAGCTCCAGAAGTGAGGTTTCAAAAAAGCCATTTCCAAGGACACTGATCTCAATGTTTCTTTTTTTTTTCTTCTCCGAAGGGTATTTGGAAAAATGTTGCGTCTCTTTCATGGCTATAAAATATGGTAAGGGAGTATATTTGATTGGTAACAACACAACAAAAACAGTAAATTCATTAAAATAAATCTACAAATAATAAAAAACAATTGTAAATATAGATACTCTGTAATATGCAGCACTGCAGCTTTCCGATCATTGTGCAGAGCTACGTGCCATTGACCTTCAAAACAAACTGAATAAAAAATGTTAACAACCATAAACGGGACAGAGGATGCAACGATATAAAAAGGTTATACTTAAGCTCATATAAAGCAAATGTGGAAACGACTGGAATTTGTGATTTTTGGTAATTGATACATCTTTGTTCTATGTGTCTCATATGAATTTCTAATTTTATTAATAAATCAAAACACACTGTTGTCTGTCAAAAAAACATAAAGGCTATTCAGCCTCTATTCCCTGAAGGAGAACAAGTCTTTATTTGTTTTGTTTCACCAACAATCTAAATATTTAAAGGATTATGTGTTATGTTGCAAAAGTCAAAGAAAAGAAGGAAAATTGTCATTCACTCAAGAATTACTTTTAAAAAAACAGATGCCGATACATTTTACAGTAGAGTAGGGGCAGGAAGGTTGAACACCATTTGAGCCACAACAGGGTGACACACACACACACACACACACACAAACTCAGGCACACGCACACACGCGCACACACATAGAGAGCCAGGTCCTCTGTTGAAGTGATCAAAGTGAGCATAAATAGGTGTTGAGCTCATCTAGCAGCCAGGCCTCACACATATAGATGCAGCCATTCATGCTTTTGTAATCCATGATCATCTGCCAACTGGTTGTGATTTGCCTTGAGGTTCCGTGTGTGTACCGTGTCCACGAAGGCTGCTTTACTCAGGCTGAGTTATTTCCTCTAACTTTACTGAATAAGTCCATAATCCCAAAAGCCAAAATATCCAAACGCCAATGACCAAACAACAAATTAAACCCAACCTTCTGGAAAGGTTTGGTCCACGTCACATCAACTAACATGGAGGAGGCAGGGTTTATAACCTATACATGACGTCCATCTTGATCTACAGTCTATTGTAGCGATCAGGATGACAGGATGTTCATGTATATCGAACCATGCTTGTTGGGTTCTCTTCTTTGCTATATCCCACTTATCAAACCTGCTACAGTTGGCACAATCCAACATTGAAAACACCTGGACTGTTTCCCCAAAACTCTGTGAATGATGGTTATTTGTCTTTCATATTCTGCTTCTGCTGCCGATGGAGTCCACCTGTTGGGAGAGCCGAGCCCCTCAAGGGTTTATCAAGGTCAAACACTCAATTTGTTATCCGTAATCGTGAAGAGGGTGTCCATGTGTTATTGTCGCTATCGTCTTACGTCTTGACACATGGTTATTAGCTAGTGATAAGTGAAAGATTCAGTGAAGCTGTCTAGCTGTCAGAGATATGATCGGGAACACAATAGAGCAGAAAGAAAGCGAGAGGAGTTACCCCCCTTCAACAAATGAATGGATACTGGTTGTCCAAGAATTGTGAGAAAAACACACCTCCCTCTAAAATCCCTCAATGGAGGCTTATCCTGTCGGGCATCTCGGTGTCCCATTCTTTAAAGGGGAGCTCGTCCAAAAGGTGCTGTCACCTGCCTCTCATTCTTTTGATTGTTTTTTTTTTCTCTCCCTCAAGCATCCACTTTCTCACCTCCCGGTTTCCTCCTCGGCGGATTCATCCAAAATTCAATTACTTTCAAGGAGGGTTCAGCAAGAGGAATGGGGCACTCTCTCAACACTCCCGGGGCTCGGAGTTCGCCCTGAGGAATGCGTCTCCCTCTTACACTCGCACACAAACAATTTCAGCAATCGCCCACCGAGACTTTGCTGCTTTGCTACAGCTCGACAGATGGATATTGAGATGACGATTTAAACGGATCTCGGATTTCAAGTCCTTTGCTCTTTCGCATATTTTCTCGGGGCTCCGCGCGCACACTCGAGGTCCTCGTGCGAATTTCAGAAGCGCTGCTTGGATATGAAGTTTCGGATGACTGTTCGCGTGTTTGTCGGATGTTAGCTACATAGAATTGATCGAGGTTTTGACGGAATTCAGGTGTGTATCTCATCCCTTGTTAAGTCTTTAATACTCATGAAAGTTGTTTGAATTTCAGCAGGGTGAGGAAAAAACTATAGCATTGTTTTCTTGACACTTGGTGGAAGGGTGAGACATGGAAAACCCCAAAAAAGAACCCTTTAATTTTTCATTTTGGACTAATGGTTGAATCCGGGATTATTAAATCACGTTTCACCGATTTCCCAAGGAAGAATGATGTTTATAATAAAGTTTGAGAAAAGAAGAATGGCCCTCATGTTCCTTCCACCAAATGTCATAGAAATGCAATCTGTGGTTTTAGCATAATCCTTCTGATAAACAAACAAACCAGCTTGTCAACCAAATAACCAACCATCATAAAAGGGAGATACATTATGTCCTTGGTGGACATAGAAAAAGAACTTAATCACAATTTTATAAATAATTAGAGCCAAAAAACTCTGCCCCTTCTCCTCCCGTCACCCCTCTGCCCTTCCTCCTACCTCCAGTAGGAACATTTCTTTGCACTCTGCTTTGTGAGTTATTAACATTTCTATTTGTGAGGAATACTTCTCGAGCCCTTACACCCGTGGCTGACGCACACCGACACCCACACAAGTCTGTGCTCTCCTCGCTGAATTATTCCATTTTAGATTATCTAATAACCCTGCAACCACACGCCTCCGTGCTCTTGACACGCATGCAGGAAGTGAGGAAAAAAAGGGAGAAGACATCACTTGGTGGACGTAACATCTCCAAACATGTCTGAAACGGAAACACTACTTCTGCATGAGAGTGAAAATATGGCCTTAACGGTAAATTTCCTTCCTGGAAAAAATGTAAATCATCACGAGCACAATAAGCAGATCAATAAAATACACACTTTTAGTCGCCCCGTTATGCGATACTGTGTTTTTCTTCGCCATCTCGTCCCTCTGTGGTTGGGGGTGCAGAACACTGTGCCACCTAAGAAACAGTTTCAGAAACAATTTGTAAAACTGCAGATATCTTGCCAGTGACACCCTCAAACTACTGACTGTGACAGCGTTGACCTGACCTGGAGATGGATGGTGTGGACTTTAAAATGGTTCCTGGAAGTGCCAGGCCTCACTGAGACATTTCCCCTCGCTTCCTACCACACTGTGCCATGCTGTGTTCTACCAAGTGATTGCACTTCAAGTGTTACATTGATTGAAACAATTTAAATATCGTACAGAAGTGCAGTCTATGTACAGTGCCTTGCATAAGTATTCACCCCCTTTGGACTTTTCTACATTTTGTCATGGTATAACCACAGATTAAAATTTATTTCATCGTGAGTTTATGTAATGGACCAACATAAAAATAGTGCATCATTTGGAAGTGGGGGGAAATATTACATGGATTTCACAATTATTTACAAATAAAAATTTGAAAAGTGTTGAGTGCATATGTATTCACCCCCTTTACTGTGAAACCCCTAACAAAGATCTGGTGCGACCAATTGCATTCACAAGTCACATCTGCAAGTCACATAATTAGTAAATAGAGTCCACCTGTCTGCAATTTAATCTCAGTATAAATACACCTGTTCTGTGACGGACTCAGAGTTTGTTGGAGATCATTACTGAACAAACAGCATCATGAAGACCAAGGAGCTCACCAAACAGGTCAGGGATAAAGTTGTGGAGAAATATGAAGCAGGGTTAGGTTATAAAAAAATATCCAGAGCTTTGAACATCTCTCTGAGCACCATAAAATCCATCATAAGAAAATGGAAAGAATATGGCACAACCGCAAACCTACCAAGAGGAGGCCGTCCACCCAAACTGAAGAGTCGGACAAGGAGAAAATTAATCAGAGAAGCAACCAGGAGGCCCATGGTTACTCTGGAGGAGTTGCAGAGATCCACAGCTGAGGTGGGACAATCTGTCCACAGGACAACTATTAGTCGTCTACTCCACAAATCTGGCCTTTATGGAAGAGTGGCAAGAAGAAAGCCATTGTTAAAAGGGATCCATAAAAAATCCCGTTTGGAGTTTGCCAGAAGCCATGTGGGAGACACAGCAAACATGTGGAAGAAGGTGCTCTGGTCAGATGAGACCAAAATTGAACTTTTTGGCCTCAATGCAAAACGCTATGTGTGGCGAAAACCCAACACTGCCCATCACCCTGAGCACACCATCCCAACAGTGAAACATGGTGGTGGTAGCATCATGCTGTGGGGACGCTTCTCTTCAGCAGGTACAGGGAAACTGGTCAGAATAGAGGGAAAGATGGATGGAGCCGAATACAGGGAAATCCTTGAAGAAAATCTGATGCAGTCTGCAAAAGACTTGAGACTGGGGCGGAGGTTCATCTTCCAGCAGGACAATGACCCTAAACATACAGCCAGAGCTACAAAGGAATGGTTTGGATTAAAGAATGTTAATGTCTTAAAATGGCCCAGTCAAAGCCCAGACCTCAATCCAATAGAGAATCTATGGCAAGACTTGAAGATTGCGGTTCACAGACGGTCTCCATCCAATCTGACTGAGCTTCATCTTTTTTGCCAAGAAGAATGGACAAACCTTTCCATCTCTAGATGTGCAAAGCTGGTAGAGACATACCCCAAAAGACTTGCAGCTGTAATTGCAGCGAAAGGGGGTTCTACCAAGTATTGACACAGGGGGGTGAATACTTATGCACCCAACAGATGTCAACTTTTTTGTTCTCATTATTGTTTGTGTCACAATAAAATTTATTTTGCACCTCCAAAGTACTATGCATGTTTTGTTGATCAAACGGGAAAAAGTTTATTTAAGTCTATTTGAATTCCAGTTAGTAACAGTACATAATGGGAAAAAGTCCAAGGGGGGTGAATACTTATGCAAGGCACTGTAGCTAGTGGTGAGAAGGACCTGTTTGTTGAATTAATTTTGCTTTAAGAGAGTCAGGTAGAAAGCCTGTTGTTAAGGTTATTGATGCTGTGTTTGTGGCTATGGTTGCCTTCTAACCTGATGAATGAATGTTTGGATGCTGTGGCACTGTTTTCCTCGGGAGTGAGGAAAAAGGTCAGTAGCTTTTGTGCTCAGGTTTATTATGCTCCCTAGTAAAAGCCGACGTCCCTGATTCGAAACCAATCGATGTTGTCGAATTCAGCAAACATCGCATCACGCTCCGATTGCTGCATTGTGTGTGTCTGAAAAAAATGTAATCTGGCGTTACTACTCAGCCCTGGATCTGTAAATGGGAAACAAACTAATTGGTACTCCAATTAACTCCACTCCAGCCAATCAGCAACAGGAGCACACAACCCAGGTACAAAATAAAATAAAATCTGACAATGACTTAAGAAAAAGAGTCTGAATCAGAACAGGACCTCGGTGGTAGCTATGTCCCAATTAACCCCTTAATGCCTGAATTAATTAATAAAAAAATTATCATTGGTGGTTTTGGCCTGTCATACAGATGCTAAATTAATTGGAGATTGTTAATTTCAATATAGCATATACAATAGATATAAATTTAGGTATGAGGCAAATTAGCGACATTAGGCATAATGGGGCATAACCATTAACAAATTTTCCAGTTTCTTGTATGTAGATTGATGCTGCTTCCGCTTGAAATTGAATAACAACATATGTTTCTGTTCAATCAATGCTGATCCATCATAAAAGTATTTCAAATACAGCTTTATACCTCAAAACAACTTTGCTGCACAGTCCCAAGGGACTAGTATGTATTTTCCACTCCGACCACTAGATGGCGGCAGAGTGCTTCCAATACCTTCCTAGGTATGTGTAGTATTTGCAACATCAGGCACAATCCTCACCTCTGTGGCATTAAGACCGGAATGGGGTTTGAGGCAAATTTGCGACTGCAGAGGACTCTTCAACACTTCTTCAACTTAACACCGAAGCTTGAAAATGACCCTATCCCTACCACACTAACACAAAAGTGCTGAACTACTTAACTGAAAACAAAACAGTGCAAGTAGCATGGTCATCAGTATAACTTGAAGTTAACAAGGAACACAAGAGAGGAATATTATTACCGACTGCGAGTTTAAAGTCTAAATTCACTTTCAGCAATTTTGCCATCGCATTTTATCGAAAATAACAATTTAGTTCCAGAAAATAACTGGAAAATAACCTGTTCCTGTGATGTGCTTATAATTGTTGGTGTATAATTCATTACAAAATTGCTCAACTCTACAAATGGGCAACTAAACAACTGGCCTTAACAAATGAATATATCTTTTTCCTTTCCATTTGACCTCCATAGCTAAAAGGGAGAGAACCTACTCTCGGTTGGTAAAATAAAGTAAATAGAGTATATAATGTATAATTTATATATTTTCTGTATGTACTTTTGGACTTGGGAGCTGTTATCCAACAAAACACACTTCTATGGACGGACACAAAAGTGCACACACATACACACTGTCTTTGCAGTCACGTCCGATCCTTAGTCCCCTTCCCTGAGCTGCCTGCTAACTAGATTCTTTATCCTGCCTGTCTGTCAGGGAAATAAGGATGACATTAAATGAACGGAGCTCTCTCTCTCTCTTACTCTCTCTCTCTTTGGATATTCCAGGCCGGGTGGTGTAAGGGCTTAGGGAGAGCCGGCTGGAATCGCTGAGAGGAAGAGGTGAAAGGGGAAGGGAGGATGAATGAACGCCAGAACGGGGAGGAGAGGGGACAGCGTGAGAGGCGGAGTCGCGAGACGTTGCCAGGCAGCGGAGAAGCAAATAACTGGCGAGTATTTTGGTCACTGCAGATTCTTGTGTTTTGACATGACAGTGATTAACACGTGTTGTACAAAGTCTTTACAAACATGCATCGATGTGATTAAAAGGATTATACTGAATTGTGGCAGCTTCAGCAAATCGTTCACTATTTATAGATGTTGATTTTTCAAAAACACGGATAATTATTGGAGCTGTCGACGAGTTGTTTGTTTAGTCACAGCTGCTATGGAGACAGATACCAAACTGCTTTAAATACACTATGAAGGATATGAATTTATAGCAATGATGTTGAGTCAGTACTCTTTTAAATGGCTTGGCTTGCTGTCACACCCAAGACTGATCGAATCACTCATTCATAATCATTCATATATTTGCTTTGTGGTCTTAAGTCTCCAAAATAAACACCTCTGATTTTGGAAGGAAAAACAGTGGCACTCTTGCCCATACATGCCCAAAACTCATACTTCAGCATGGAGCTTTGTGGATTCTGTGTTTATCAGATTTAAATTACGTCAACTTGTATCACATTAGATCTTCTCTGATGAGCCACAGCTCTAGGAGAGACGCTGTGTCCTCTTATTGTCAGAAATGATTCTTTATACAACTGTTTTAATATGAATCATACAAAACTGTAGCAAGAAGATCATGACAATGCAAATTACAAGTCCAATTTAAAAAGGTGCACATGAAAATGTGTGAAAATGGGTCATTGTTCCTGCACATGAAGGAATCAGCACATGAATAACAGGGTCTTTCTTATTGTGTGTGTACACTATAATAAACGGCTCCGTCCTGTTTGGCTCTGTGTTTGGTCAGCAGTAATTGGAGAAAGGCTTTAATGCTTCCTCCAGCGACCTCATTACCCCAATTAAATCTGTCGCCTCCTCTGTAAAGACTCCATCTCACAAAGTGACGTCCGATCGTCACTCCCAGGTTTTCAGCTGCGGACGCAGAGCGGGGACATATGTCTGCGTCTGCTACTGTTTGCTGCAGTGGGTTTTGAACCCAAAAGAAAAATATTACATTTGAAAAGATTCTTCAAAGTCATATTTTTATTCACCAACAACTCATGGATTGATCGATCTTAATAGCTGCAATTATTTGGGTGTTTACAGCAGCCAGGAAGACGTGTCTTACTTTTAGCCATTTGTCCTCTAAAAACAAAAACAAGTGGGAAAAATTGTCAAGCTCGGCTCATGTTTTAAGACAACCACGGCAACCCACTAAACAGTTTCGATTCCAATTTGTAAAAATCTGAAACAATCCTCAAAAGGGACAAGGAGATTATGTCTCATACACAATTCCTAAACACTACCCAAGTATACTTTTTATCCTAAAAACTCAGATAATGAAACAAACTCCCCCCCAAAAATGTTTTGTTTATGTTTGTTCAATAATTGATATATAACCAATCAGTCAAGGGTTATTCTGAGTCTGACAGCACCTGCTCATCCTATACCCAGGGTCCTAATCAACACACCTTCCAAGTTTGAAGTGAACTGCATGTGTGGCTGTCGATTAAAACTGAAGGACAAACAGGGATTTCTCGGATTATTAGTAAGACGCTATCAGCCTCAACACAGATGCTTCTTGTAAACACCTTCATCAAACCTGCAGATCATGTAGCACACAGCAGGAAGTGCAGAGATTTTTGACAGCCATGTTTTAAAGCTTAACTTCTTCCTTCATAGTGCTCCGACAGCTGCTGCATACTAATGTTAAAGCAAAACAGAAATATCTTGCTTCACCCAATGATTTCTGCTTTATTCCTGCAGCAGCCCTGTGAGAAGTGTGTCGATCGGCTCGGATTAGCCTGTCACCGGCTCCGGGCGAGTCAGTTAAACTCGAGCACGACTTTTCTTTCCCCCCCCATCTCGATCTGCAGTGCTGATGTCAGTCAAACTCTGGAGAGCGGTCAGAGTTCAAGGTCTGAAGTGGGATTCACCTCGAGAGGAATCGTGCCACAGTAGCCGAGGAATGACACTTGTAAAAGCTGCAAGGTTATCTGAAGTGTAACGTTTACGGCTGCATCTATGTCTGGCAGCACTAGGCGTACTTAAGAGCAACTGCTACGTCAAAAATGTAAATTCATCATGCCGAGGTTGAGACGATGAGATATTCACAGGCGCCAGCGTTTCCCCTCTTTATCTCCCTCGAACACAACCTCTACTCAACACCTAAATTTAAATCTGTGACACTGAGGCTGATCTGCCGCCGAACCACCAAGACTCTCTAGCCAACGCTACACTATGCTAATGCTATTCATTGGAGAGCATCAAAGCCGGAGTTCTTCAAGGACCTCTGACTTTAAGGAAGTGGGGGGAAAAAACACTGCATATTTTACAGTGTAACAGTAGATTTGTCTTTTTATTCAGTCGGTCTTTAAGGGAAGTAAGACTCCGGCTTTTAGATGAAAGGGAAACATGAGTAACGGCCAATAAAAGGTCTGACAAATGTTCTTATAGTGTAAAAATGTTAAAAGGCATTCTGGCAGATTTGCCAAATCACTTCGACTGAATCCACACCCAGGCTGATTTAAGGCGGAATGAAAAGAGGGTTGTCAGATTATTAACGCAAGTCAATAAATGTCGACCCTAAAGCAACTATAATCATTAGGGTCTGCTACAAATTCATCTTGCTAATTTTTTTGTCGTTTTTTTTATCAACTGCTCGGAAGAATCAACTTGAGCCAAAAGCAGAACAAAATGCCCAATCCAGTCAATAGCAACAAATAAAGAAAGCCGATGAGCGAATAATCAAAGTCTGTGCATGAAATTGTCAGTGCAATGATTTATTGAGTTAATTTATCTGACTTAGTTTATTGAGGTTTTACACAGTTTATAATATTCAGCTTTTATCGATGAGGAATGCAGAATACTATGGGTAACAATGTTGTGCAGCTAGTGGCTTTTGAATTATTTCATTTTTAATATTGCATATACCCTGTATTTTTGCAAAAGCTGAGCACATTTCCATTAGGGACAGGTGCACAAACAGTTTATGTTACATACATATATATTCATTGCAAACATAAACCTGTCACAGAGGAAACTATTTGTCCTCTCTGCACTTTTCCTCTTGAAAGACTCCTCACACGTCAAACAGCCCCGGGCAAGCAAAAAACACACTGAAGTGCTAAGGTGAGAAGGCGTGTTGCAGTTACCACTGAGAGCTTAACAGCGCCATGCAAATAAGCCGACACACAATAACCGTGACCCAAGTCTCCAAGCGAGGCACCTGAGATTCAATATCGGAGGACAAGGTGTGCTGCGTCCCCAGGCCCTGCTTGTAAAGGGCCTATAAATCAAGAACCATGTTGAGGGGCGGTCTCTGCAGGTCTGGTCCAGCAGGGGAGAAACCGGGGGGGGGGGGGGGGGGGGGGGGGGGGGGGAGACCAGTAATCCCTCTGCTGTGATGCTAAAGATGATATAGCTGGATGAAAATATTTCTATAATACTGGGGATTTACCGATTAGAGGAATAGTTATGTTTGAGTGTAAAGAATAGACCGGGCCACTGGTCAGAGTGATCAGCCAATCGTGGTTGATAATAATAATTTGAAAGCTCTCGTAGTATCGTGTTCACTGCTGCGAAGACATTCATAGGAAATCATACAAAAAATTCTCACTCTAACTTTCTAGCACTGGACCTAGACCAATATTTGTGAAGTTGAAACTGGTTCAACTTACTCCACAATTGTCACGTTAAAAAGTTAAGGAGAGAATTATTACCACTGTAATAAGAATATTCCAAGCCCAGTCTTTTTGGTGTCTTAAATTTCACTTCTCCTACATTACTCCGACACAAGAATCACTTGCAAAATGTGATTTTATTGCGTAATAATCATCACTGACCTTGTTTACATGGAAACAAATATTCCTGCTATTGACCTAAATCTGAATAAACCATAATATTTACATGAATATATTCCAGTAGTATTCTTGTTTACACGTCACACAGCATACAGTCTCCTTATGTATCACATCCTCCTACATGGCTACCATAGAACCCAGAGCAAGCATCATCAAGCAGTTGGGACCTGCAGTATGTCCAAGTCGCATGATGCAATGACACCTCCAATAAGATGTTGTGATTCAATTAGGACGTCCATATGTCAACATAATGCAACTAAGGTCAGAATGCTATTCAGGTTGAGGTTACCAGAAAATACTGTTTACATGGCACTGTCTTATTCAGACTATGCAAAGGTTTAGAATCTAAAATCCGTCCTGCAAAAGCTGCATAAGTATCATGCACTGGTAGAAAGTAGGGTGAATTATGAATTCCCTCCAGCTCCTCTTCTACTCGAGGCGTGGCGACATATGTGTATAGGATCACCTGGAAATAATATGTCGCCCCATGTCTCGTGAAGTGGCTAATGACAAACGACGAGCCGCTGATGAAGCGCTCCTTGATTTCACTCACTATTAATCCCCTGATGTGGTTGTTCTATTTTCCGGCCCTGTGTGGTGCGGAGCAGAGACTTTAGTGCAAACACTGGAAGGACTCCCACTGAGGGGACTGGGTATGCATTCATATCCTGTATGCAAAGAGGATATGTCCACAGCTCCCACTCGTGTAGATGTTGTATATAACACAGGTCAAGAAGTGAATAAAGATTGATATTTATGACAGTGAGCTGATAACCTTATAGCTGTGTCTCTTCTGCTGTATGCTGTTATCCTACAAATGCATTACCTCGCAAAATAATGTAGTCTGGGTCTTTCTCCCCCCCCCCCGCCCACCCCGCCCCGCCAACTGGCATTTTCTGTAATTTTTTATCTCCACACATACGTACGGAGTGTCACAACAAAGCCTTCATGAATGAGTAAGCATGGATCCGATGAAGAGAGGAGGGGAAATGGGAGGAAAAATTGCTCATTTTGCTTCCCCTGGCATGCAATTTCCATCCTCTATCCACAGCTCTCTAAAAGCTATCTAAAACACATCAACTTCATCTTTCCAGGCTGGATGGGCCTCAGAGGATCACCTCCAGACATGGCACGATGACAGTGGGGCTGAGAGGAGAAAGGATGAAAATGGTAATTCCGTCCTCACGCTTATAGCAATGGGCTTCTTATTCTACTGCTGATTAAAAAGGGACGGGGGAAAAAAAAAACATTCATTTTAAACGCCACTCGCCCCCTAGCAAAGAAAAATACTGTGTATTGAGGTAATTGATCATGCCTGGGACGGCTATTTCATCATGGGTAGTGCAGCACAAGTGTTCCATTGCCTCTTTCTTCATTTTAGCCGTGTTACAATTGACCGGCAACATTTACGCTCCCGGCGTGCTGCGCTGCGGCTGACCCCGGGTCCTTTGATTTTCCACGGTAACAAATGGGTAAATAAACGCTTTATGCTTCGATCCCCAACACACACACTTGAATACACAGAATGACTTGCATATATTTTAAGAGACGGTTGGAAGCTATGCAATTACCATCATCTTCTTGTGCTGCTGCGCTGCCACGGTGGGATTAGAGTGCCATTACATGCAGAGAGTAAATACAGCTAGCATAGCCGCAGCAGCCGCTGAGCTCCATTCTCATTCACAGATGAAGGCATTCAGGTCAAGGCCTTAAAATAACTGGCCCATGAAAATTATTTACAAGGTAGAGCATTCTTTGTGATACCTCTCTGCTGAGTGACGGCATCAGAGGGTGCACTGAGAGCTCAGGGGCCACACAGTGAATAGAGGGGCCAATTTTGAAGGCCATTTTTTTTTTTTCTCCATTCAGCCTGGTCTCCCATGAGTAATCATAGTTCGTATGTTCTCTGAAAGCAACACAAATGTAGAGTTTCCATCCTCGGCAGGAAACCGATTTGGAGGCAGAGCGTGCTTCTTTATTGGACTCTTGATCTGATCCGACAAAAAATAGATTTTGGTCATGGAATAGATAACGATGACAAATCTTATTGTCTGCTGTGTAGTAGATATTGGTGAAGTCCACCAGGCAGATTTAAATCCGAGAATGTATAATTCATATTTGATCATTTAAAGCCAGGATGAGTGAACAAAATACACAATATGCTGTGTTTCATTTTCTATTTACAAGGGCTATATAGAGTAGTGGCTTAATATGTTATGGGTATGATAACCAGCAGGTATGTTGGCTTTTTGTTAACCCAGCAAATAAAACGTCACAAATCAAAGTAAGCCGTCACATCCCACCACGCCATAAAGAAGTCCTGCGTATTGATTTACAACATAAGACACATTGGTCTCATAGGAAGGAGCTAGCATGGTCTTATTAATATCCTACAGCATATAGAGCTGTCAACCTCTTTTTTGTCACAACTGAAATATATAAAGGATGTAAACAATGATTATTTTGTATTTGTATCCCAAAAGAAAGATGGTGGCACTTGTATCCCAGATATTTTGGGCTTGATTTTTGTACAAAGCAAGGAAGTGGAGACGCATCGTCCATCTTTATATGGTCTATATGGCTTAGATTAGGAAGCTTCCAAAAAATGTGACATAGGTTCTAAGTTCTGAGAGCCAAGGATCATAAAAAATTGTTCTGTCCATCCCTCACTGCAAACCACAAAGACAATCATGCACAAAGCAAATCGTTGGATCCTTAACACCTAATGCTAAATTAGCTAAATTGAAGGGACTAATTGTTCCAGCTCTACATTGTACAACAGAGGTATTTACCCTGGATACCGTTATGTCCCATATGTTTACTCTACTGCAAATCTCATTCTAATTATTTTGAATGTTACCACATCATTCCCACACATTTGCTTTTCTATTTAAAACAGACCTGACCTTGAGGTGCTCTGTACCGGCGAGACGAGACATATTGTACTCCATGCCTGATCCACCACACTTGTCAATGCATGACATGTTGGCTCCCAGGAAAAAGTAAGATCAGATCGATGCTGAATGATTGTGATGGAAAATGGAACAGAGCGCGGGGGAAACAGGAATCTCATCTTCGCGGGAAATGGATTTTCACAAGATTTAACTGGGAGCATGTCTGTTATGTGTGTTGCCCACAGCTTCTAATGCCGAGATGCCACAGCAGTCAATAAGTCTGCGCAGCAGCTGGGCCGAGCAGGAACGTGAGGTGCTCAAGCTGAAGCTGAACATTTGTGATACTGCAGGCTCACTGTATATGTGGCCACACACATATCAACACACAAGCTGGATCACCCCTCGCCACTTTAATTTCCCCTCTAGTCTTACTAATGTAATTTAAGAGCTGTGATTACAGAGCCCCCCGCTCAACTTCCTCTCCTACATTTTCCCCCACAAATCCTCATCAACTGCTCCAATCACTCCTCACACAGAGCCAACACTGCACAGAGAGACGACCCTTATTTCCACCACATTAATGAACTCTTTCATTTTGAAAGCCTTTGACTATCCACCTCTTGATTGCAAAGCCAAACGCCAATAGGCCTTGGTGACAGCTCCTTGAACATTAAAAGTATCAATCAAGGCAGGAAAGGGAAAAAGCTGGAGATGCCTCCAGATCCGTTTCTCTACCGGAGAAAGCAGTGGAAGCTGAACAAGGCCCAGATCTATTTGGGAAAAGGTTTGACGTGGTTTGCTTTAGTGCAATTTCATTTAGGACAGGTGGAGTCTTCCTCGGGGAAAAGGGGGGGAAAGATTAATAAGGACGAAACAAGAGCTGATCATCTTTTGACAGCCTTTAATAAAACAAGCATTTCATGGCCTGTCCATGCAAAGCATTGTTCAAATGGAATTCAACATAGGGTTTATCAAGGAACCATTCAAATGGGGTGTCAGTGTTGTGTAAGATTGGGGTCATCCTCTAAACAGAAGGCCAGTGGTTCGATCCTTGCCTCCTCCAGATTGAATAAGTGTTCTAGAGCAAGATGTTGATCCCCAAAATGCCCCTGGCGGTTGCAACAACAGTGTGAATGTGTGTATTAATGTGTTTGTGTGAATGGCATGTAGTGTAAAGCACTGCAAGAGGTCGATTAGACCAGGAAAACGCTATGTAAGTGCCGTCCATCTGCCATTTATCCATTTACC
The DNA here is from genome assembly GCF_947347685.1 of Pleuronectes platessa. Classification (NCBI taxonomy): domain Eukaryota; kingdom Metazoa; phylum Chordata; class Actinopteri; order Pleuronectiformes; family Pleuronectidae; genus Pleuronectes; species Pleuronectes platessa. The sequence continues at coordinate 9,350,515 of NC_070649.1, forward strand.
ACTTTAAACCTACAGTTAATTCATCAGAGTGCGGGAGGAGGAATCCAGTGCCGCCGGGTAAACTTGACCAGCATAAAAAGTGCCAATGCAGGATGACATAATCTCTGTCTAAATCAATTTCTCTGTGAGAGCACTCGACTCAGCTCGATATGTAGCTGCAGGGCTTTCGTTAAGTGGCCACTGCCAGTTACCTATTAATTCATGTGCTGCTGGTTGCCCCCGTGGCAAAGCTTAACCCCAGATGTTGTAGATGTATAAATATTATTAGAGCAACATCATAAAGCGAGACGGCATCCCCTAAAGCAGAATGTCCAAAAGAAATTGGAGGGGAGGGATTTAGTGTGGATGTTGGAAATTAGAAGAATCATGTTTCGATTAATGAGGTGCCAGCTAAATGTGAAGTCGGCGTTGGAGGAGGTTATGGTTTGAAAAATGTTCCTCTATATGTCTGCATCAGGTGTTGCTCGATGAGATGGTTTATGTAACTTATCTGCAGCCTGAGAAGGATTCAGGATTTTTTTTTTTAGGCTCCCGATCAGCTGAGCATCAGCTGCTGATCCAGAACATAAAAGAGGATAGTGGGATGGTTTTATTTTTTCATACGCCAGCATCCGCTCCAACTTTACATCAGTATCACTTCCTGATTCCCAAATATGTTTAACTGGCAAAGCTGAGTCTGGTCAGAGCCTGGTCAGAGCCAGATCGGAGCTCCAACATCCATCTGGACGATCATAAGCCATCATCCATCCATCCAAGCAGAGGAGAGGAGAGGAGGGGAAATACTCGCAAATTCGGAGGAGAGAGAGAGAGAGAGAGAGAGAGAGAGAGAGAGAGAGAGAGAGAGAGAGAGAGAGAGAGAGAGAGAGAGAGAGAGAGAGAGAGAGCTGACTCGCCAAGCAATCACTCAGCAGAAATAATTTGGAATAACTAAGCCCAGGTTCTTCTCGCCTCCCTCCTCTGATACACAAACACACACACACACACACACACATTGGCGCCTTGGGTGTGCGCGCACATATGCACACATTTGCAATACACCCACGGAGACACGCACGCAATCGCGCACTTGTATAGGGTCATACACACACACAAACACACGACGCTGACACACCAGGGAAAATGCAAATGCGCACAGGTTTAACACAATTAACGTCGAGAGAGAGAGAGAGAGAGAGAGAGAGAAAAAATAATGCGTAATATGAACACCAGCTCATCCACTGACGCACTGGGATGGATGCTTCGGTTCCACTAAAGAGGACAGAGGACTTCAACAGTCCACATCCACTGACGCACTGGGATGGATGCTTCGGTTCCACTAAAGAGGACAGAGGACCGCAACAGTCCACATCCACTGTCGTACTGCAGCCGTGCACACTTCCACTGGAGGAGGCTGCGTCCGCAACTACAGCGAGAGCGACTTGGTTTCATGCGTAACAGGGGGGGGCATGCTCGCTCCAAATGCGCATTTAAGTGCCGCATATAAGGAGATCCTGGATCCTTTTTGTTAGGGTCCGTTCATAAGTAGAAGACGCTGATCCATGCATATGAAAGTAAACTGGTAACATCTCCACAGAGGGCAGCGTGAGCGTCTATCCAACTTTGGGAACGTGAGGATGAAAGGACGGATTCAACTTACCTACGCGCAATTTCCCCAATGATAGCGTTCACTCTGCTGTCAGTCCTGATAGCCCCGCACCATCACGCTTTATCAGAATCGGATTTATACCACAGAGTGAAGCGGTGGCGATCGAAACAAAAAAGGGAATCCCAGTAGTGAAATAGTCTCCAAAAAAGAAAAAACGCAGCGTCTATCCCCAAGATCACATATTGCCAGAGTCGACTGGCACAGGTCGGATGACAGAAAGACTTTCCCACAGCAGGACAAATGAAGAAAGCTTGATCAGAAATGAGAGGATGGGTGGATGAAGGGCAACAACCAGGCGGCAGTGAGTGGGGTTATCCGTTTTCTGCTCTCTTTTTTTTTTAAATCAGTTGCTCACAGCCAAACAGCCCCGGCAGGTGAGCTCCGCGCTGCGCAGGACTACATGAGCGCAAATTGCCAAAGTGATGTGCAGAGGAAGAGACACCTCGCGTGCTCTCTCTCCCTCTCTCTCCCTCGAAGTGTCGCTGTGGAGACTGGATGCCGTGAAGTCCGCAGACGCGGCACAGACGCAGAGAGGAAGAGCCATCAAAATAAAAGCGCAAAAGAAATGAATAGTTCCCATGTATACGACGGGCATTTATTTGGATGTGGATTGAAGTTGAAGCTGGAAGCAGCGTTATGAGGAGGGCGAAATCTGCGTTCAGTAAATGTATACTCTGTTGGTGTTATTTTACTGCAATGCATTTTCTCCTCTGGCTTTTATTTTGAAGATGAATTCAGCCATTCTCCTCCCTATCATTTCTGACTTGACAGTATTAGCGTTCCTGATCAGACCCGCGTTCCTCTGGAGTCTCCATCCTCTGCATGATGCTCAGACGTGCATGACGCGCGCACATGAGCCAACTCATCCTCATTACGCACCTGCCTCGAGAGCTACATTCGTACTGTGCGTATTATTTTTACTGGCTCACACTGTATCGTGCAGAAAGGAGCAGATGATGGGACGACCGGCAATGCGGTGCAGCTTCAGTTTGCAGGATAGACGCACAGCCGCCCAATGGAAACAACAGAAAAGAGCTGAAATCTAAATCTAAACATCGGAATCAACGCAAGGACACGTGCGCCATTTTCTGTTGATCATAAAACAGTATAAAAACAAACTTCTTGCAAAATCCCCATGTGATCACAACTGAAATCAAACTTCGTCATGAGCAGATCAATAAAAACATTTGTAATCACTTTTGCCAATATCTCTACACACTCATATCTGGTCAAATTTTGTACAAATCTCAGTGCATCCTCTTTACACATTCTCGGATCTTAGTGCTCATTCTTTTACCTATTTTACAAATCTGATTATGTGGATCTTCACAAATATTCCACACATAGTATTCCTATCAAAATGGCCCCATGAAAGTCGAAATTACACCATCTTTTGCCTGATTTTCCACTTGCTAACAACGTCGCGTTGTGTGAAGTGCACAGAGATCTGACCACTCTGAAGGTTGTATAGTCTGTACTTGGCATAAAGGAGATAATTCACCCTGTTTAAAAGATTAATAATGTGGGAATAAATCACATGTAACTGCAAAAAATAAATCATCTTAAAAATGAATTCATTACAGAAATCTACAGTGAGCTAGCAGTATTGAATAATAATAATATTAAACAGTGAACAAACCAACGAATCAGTGTAATGTATTCGCAGGTGCTATATGCGCGACCTTGTAGAGACTAAACCCACATTTTGCCAAAGAAATACTCAAAACACTGTGTTCCATTTAAATAAAATCATACTTTCAATGTCTTTAAGAAGGCGTTCATGTTTTCATTCAACAAAAAAGGTACACAGACGAGCCTCTCTCTTATGATAATCTACTTTTAGATTCAACGAGGGTCTTACAATGTGCTTGGGTTCCATTACAGCGCAGTACATCCAGATTTAACATCAGTATTCATTCCACTATATCAATATTTGCCATCATCTTTTGGCCTGTTCAATATTAACTGCACACGGGCATGAATGTGACAAGTTCGCTGGAAAGACTAAAAGGATTTCAATCTGTACGGCTCAGGTGTAACCAGTATTTATGAGGAACCGAGGACTCCCGCCCAACAGGCGAGAGACAAAACCCTGAATCACTCGGGATGATGAATGGACAGCGAGGCCGCCTCGCTTTTCTTTCCTCAACCGCAGAGGTGTGAAGCACAGATTAAGGGCATTTACGTACACGAGCCCCCCTGTCGGCCGGTCGGGCCATCAAAAAGGGGCTTGTCTGATTCCCTCCTCACTGGGCTACCCCTGTCAAGACTTTGGCCCCTGGCTCCGTGGTTCTGTGAGGCGAATTTCGATGAGGGGAGGGCTTTGAGGACGAGAGAAAACCAGCCTCCCCGGACTGGAAATGTGCACTTGTGAGCTCTCTTTGTCATACCCTGACCCTGATGTGAATAGAGGGTCCTTAATGAGCGGAGAAGTGGACAAACACGGCATTGATTCCCCCCCCCTCTCCGAGGCTGCCGTCCGCAAACGGCCTCGGCTCCATCAACCAGTTAGTGTGAGGACAACTGTCCAATGGGGGTGGATTGTTTGCTGATGTTTATATGTTGTAGTCCCGGTGCCTGTTGCAAGTGTGTGCAGTTTAATGTGGGTTGATGCTTTTATGAATAACTCTATAAGAAAAAAAAAAAAACGTTTTGAGCTCAAAAACATTGTTTTCTAATGGTCTAAAAACAAACACGCGATGGATTTATTTCCACTTGACAACAACAGCGGGAAGCTTTATACCTTTCCAATTAAAAATGACAACTCTTGATGTACTGGGTTGGAAAACATGTCACTGACTCTCACATTATAATTAACTGCACAAAAGTGAAATTCAATTTACGACACTTGTATAAAATGAGGGGGAAAATGGAATCTGCACATTAAAAGAATTTCAGACAGAACTTTAATATGTTATACAGACAAATTGAAGCCAGTATCTAGTGATTGAAAGCTTCTTATTAAAAGACACAAACAAACAACAACAAGGTTATATGATGAAAATACACCCGTATAATCCCGTATTGGCTGAATAATACTCAAAGCTATTTTAATACTTCACACTCAGGCTTAAGGTAGTGAGGAAAGCTTGTTCCCTGTTGTCTTCCGATTCTTCTGTGTTATTTGTGACTAAGAATTCAGAACTTCCTGAAATCTCAGACCCAGAATAACAACTGACAAATGTAAAATGTATCCAACGAGGCTGTTCAAAGTGACGGTCTGAACAATATGAGGTGAATGCATCACTTGCACGTGGCAACACACCATGATGTCAGCCATATTGTTTTTTGTACTGCCAAACTGAAGCCTGTTATTTGGCATTTTGGCCAGTGCCACCTTGTGGTATTTTGAAACCAGAAGAAACCATAATTGATTGGTCTGACTGAGAGCTCCAGGATACTGAACGCCCGCCTACACCTGTGACCCATTGGATGACACCAGCTGTCAATCACACAGTATCCATAATATACCCCCTGGTGACTTTTTATAATCAGTGGAGTCGCCCTCTGCTGGTCATTACACAAATTTGTTTGCAAAGTCATTCCCTGATTCACTTAATCATTTAATAAACACTTTACTTTCCACTAAACTGAGATGTCAATCAGTTATTGATTATCATTTCATGCCAGATTGTTACAAAAGAGCACTGGAAAGTTTATAATCTGAGCCGCTGTTTTTGCATTTACAGCACAGACAAGGGCAACAAACCGGTTGCTAAAAGTGTTTTGCACAAGAGCTTCTTTTATCGATTAAATAAGAAGATGACTTAAGATGAAATGATGATGCAGCAAACATTAAAAGACGGATCCATGTGTCCCCGCTCGGCTTCCTCACCTGAAAACCTGCGGGTGAGAAGCGGGCGTCACTTTGGGAGATGGAGTGTTTTCAGAGGAGGCGACAGATTTAAATTGGGGTAATGAGGTCACTGGAGGAAGCCTTAGAGCCCTTCTGCAATTACTGCTGACCAAACACAGGACCAAACAGGACGGAGCCGTTATTATAGTGTACACACACATTAAGAAAGACCCTGTGATAAATGACACAGTGTGATCATTTCCATGCGCACGTCTTGATCTTTCTAAATGCAGTTTGTATGATTCATATTCAAACAGTTTAAAAAGGAATAATTTCTGACAGGAAGAGGTCACAGCGTCTCTTGAAGAGCTGTTGTACGAGCATGTCTTTTTTGGGGGGGGGGGGGGGGGGTCATCACACAGTTGATGCATAATTCATGGCTCATTCAGTGCAGCTCACCAGAGAAGATTTAACGTGATACAAGTTGACATAAGTAAGTTTAAATGTGATAAACACAGAATTGTATGGGGAAGAGTGTTATCAGAGGTGTTTATATTGCAGAGTTGAGAATATGAAGAAGAGAGAGTTCACACGGATCAGTATGAAGTACTATCGAAGCATCAGGGGGGGGGCAAGTACATTCAGCCTTTGTGTTGTGTCTCCGGAAAGCAACACATCGGGTGCTGCGGAGTCACGGCGGACCCCCTGCTGGGCCAAACATGGAGAGACGAGTTGTGTGTGATGGACGTCGGTAGGAACCCGTGTCATGTCAGCTGTGGGAGTCCGTACGATCGACTAGGGAGCGTTCGTGTGAAGAACTTTTTGTGTTGCTCTTGTGTTAGCAAACAACTTGAACAAATAGTGACGAGGACACACAACACTCATCGGTTTACAACAAAAATCCCTCCCGGACTTTTCTTCTTCTTCCTCTCTGCTCTCACAGCACTCTCTCCGAAACTCCTGCGAGGAAGAAGCTGAACTATACCTGCTCTCCAAAAATAAACAGCTGCACGCTCCGGCAGAGGTAAGACTGGTTCCAGATATTTTTATAGCCTCCCTGGCCTACATCTGACAACTCCAATCGTAACTCTTGTCGGGGAGCCACTACTTACTTTCTTTTTTTTTTTTGACTTCTGTGCTCAGGGTGAAATGCGTGTGAATCAAACTGCACCGTTAAACCACACTAGACACAGAGCATGTAGATCCTCCTCCAAGTAAACTGCGGCAAAGAGGGAGAACCGAAAACAAGAGAGCAACTTTACGGGTATGAACTCATCCATCTAATCGTATATATCTGGAGAAGCGGCCATTTTATTACTATCATACATGCCATATACATTATTAAGGGACAAAGGAGTGCAGTTTTGAATTTGGTTATTTTTGCCCATTTTAAAACAGGCACGTTTTAAAACAGGCACTGCATTAGTGTAAATCAGAGGTCTTCAACAGGGGGTCCGCGACCCCTAGGGGGTCCGCGGAGGTACTGCAGGGGGGTCGCGAAATCTTTGGTTGATTAGACAATTTTTTTTTTTTTTTTCTTTTTTCTAATTTTCAAGACAATTTTCCCCCACAAAGTTAAATGTCTTTAAATAAACATTCACATGCATCAAACATATTGTGAGGCTGATATGACCCTCTGCCTTACAACCTCCATCCGTCCAAGATTAGATAAGTTGTGTGCTACCCATCAGGGTCTGACATCTCACTAATGTGACAGTATGTGTGGCATCCACAGATGGCTTGAGGATTCATTGTCTCTTCTACATGTATGTTTAAAATAAAAACATGAATCTGTGAATTACTTTAATAGCTCAGTGTTGTATGCAAGATGTATTTTTATAAATGGCAGTGGCATGGTCACCCTGTACCTTGCACATGTTTAAATTACAAACATGAATAAATTAACCCTTGTAATATTTGACAAGCTTAGTATTGATTGCACAATAACAGGGGTAGCTATGTTTATACAAGGCACTAGGCCCAGTTTACTATAAAACACAATTTTATACTGTATATATAGTAGGGGGTCCCTGCTCCATCTCTTGCCCAGTTTGGGGGTCCTTGGCCTGAAAAACGTTGAAGACCCCTGGTTTAAATAATATAGCAGATACTCATGTGTGCAATGTCTAGCACACTTAAATCTACCGATGCTCATCTGCAGCTTTTCTGTAATATTTCTTCATGAGTATGCTTTTTTTTATATGTTTCCCAACTTACAGCGACTGGAATTAAATGTTGTTTTATTCCGAAGTAGCAAAGCTGTTACCCAAACTCCAATGTGACTTTTGTTTATAAGCAGAGTTACACTTTTAATTGGGCGGCAGGATGCCTAATAAGTCCAATTACAGAAACAAGAGAAAATAAGTCTCTTGCATCTCGGTTTCAAACTGAGGAAAACAAACTGTAGCACTGGCAGACCCCCCCCCTTGGGCCCCCCAAACACTATCCCACCCACCTCAACCCCAGTCGCTGCATGGCGTCATGAAAAGGTCTGTGAGCCGTTGAGAAAAGGCTGCTGTGCTTAACCGGGAAGCGATGAAAGCGTTTCTTGCGAGTGTGTGAAGCTCTCGCTGCGGTTGTCTTACCTTTCGACAGAGAGGCGTTCAAGCTGTAGAGTAAAGGGACGGAGAACAGCGAGCAAGGAGGGTGAGCGGCCTGCTCACCTTGAAAAAACGCTTTGAGGCGAAACCCACTAAGTCTGGCCCATTTTCAGCGGCATCCTGCATCTATACTTGAATCCAATTAAAAAGTTCTGGAAGTCAATATTTTGAAGACATTTTTAAAAGGGAAATTCTGCCTGCCATGTATTTCATCGATACATTCAAAAGAATTTTCCGTCGGATACGTTGAATATATAAAAAAGGAGCTGGGCATATTCCCTCGGAAAACAGATTTTGCAAACGAAAAAGACGTTGCATACAAACAGAATTCACAGAAGTTTGCAGCCCTCTAATCATATTTTGATGATGCAGCTCCAGTAGAGAATTAGGCCGTACATATAAATACTCCAGGGAGGCAGGCGTGCGTGGCATGATATCTGAGGCGTGTGGAGATATGTGCTTAAAATCCTGATTCAAAGACCACGTGCGGCTTGACGTGAGGTTTAATCCTGCACAGACGGAGCTGGAAGACGGTTTCTGTGTCATGTGGAAATGCACATCCCCTGCTGACTCCTTTACCTCTCTTTAAAGATGTAGTAGGTTCACTATGTAGGAGACAGGGTGCATATGTACCATACCCCCCCTCATTAAAACACCTTTTTTTAAGTTATAGATTCAGATTCTTTTATTACAAAAGGAGTGATTCAGGTGTATGTGGGTCAGGGCCATGGTGCAAACTGGCTGACTAGCATTGATATATGATAGAAGGTATTTAGGATTTGAACCTTTGTTCCTGTCAGTCAGATTTGGGAAAGATTTTAAATGTGTAAAAATGCAAATTTCTATAATGTATAGTAAACATAAAAAGCTGATCTGATCCTACTGATAACTCGTATTGTAGGAGCAAGAGGTTTTCCAGATATTTTAATATCTAAAAGTAGTATTGTTTCCTTTTTTCTCTAGTGATGAATTATCTGATGAAAGATATTAAATTAAGTTTTCTTAGATATTTCTAAACCTAGAAAATCCAACCCTGAGATTTAGATTTGTGATCATCTTGGATTATTCCATTTTTACTTGCGAAAAAAATGCCGAGGGAATAACTTTTCATCTTTATCTAGTGTGTCATCTCTGCTACATGGTCTGCATTTCAAATTTAAGTTGATAAAACTGAATAAAAAATGCAGGATATGTGAAATATCAATGGTCGGGCAGAAAACAGGCTAGACTTGCACTTGAGCGTTAACTGATGTCACTGTAAGTCATTTTTGAGAGTCAAAGTCTTTCCGAAACAAGTACAAGAAAAGAACATTTGAGACTTAATGAGGTTAAACGACTTAAATTAACTTGACGAGGGACGTGTCATGTATTATATGGGTCACGTTCTTCAAAGTCAATCTCTTCTGGCATTTGCCTTTTCCTTTGGAATGGGAGCTCATCAGCCACAATGTCCTGCGTGTTTCCATGGAACAATGTTTTCCAGGGTAATTGAATGATGTGAATAACAAGCAATTACCGGTGAGCTGTGTTTGGCTTTGTAGTGTTAACCAGGCGATCCGAGCCTTGCACTTTGATGCATGAAAGATGCATCAAGAAGTTCAATCAAGATATTCAGCGCGCTGAAACAAAAAGCCCCCCCCCCCCCCCCCCCGCCTTCATATGGACATCACGGCTCACTTAATTAATGGAAATAGACCCAGGTGGTCCGCCTTTGCTTGATGTCAAACCTATTTGAAATGAGCACCTCAAGATGAAACAAGAAATATTCATTTCTACTGGAGAGGAAGGAACGAGCGGCAGGAGGAGCGCTGAATACTGATCGGAGGAACATTTCGGGGGGGGCACTATAGGTGGGCAACGCTGCCAGTGACGAACAACAAAAGCCCTGTTGGTACAGGATTAGAATAATGTGGGCATCCCATGTAACTAATAAACGGCCATTCAACTGCTGATTCCTAAAAATGCATCATGCCTCCCACGCAGCTGGCAGGGGAGCTTGATCCTACCACGCCGTCCGCTGCCTCTCCGTGGGACTCGACGTGGAGGAGTGCCACGCGCTCATGCAAGCGTGCGAGGTATAGGATTATCCAATTTAAGGTATTAAGCAGGGCATACATCACCACGGTGAGACTGTCAGAGATGAGTAAGAGCCGCTGGTTTGAGTTGGCACACACGCGAGGAGGTTTGTACACTGCTCCGTCTATTTTGAGAATTCATAACTGTAAAAATGATTCAGCCCTGAAATGGTATCATTTTTTTCCCCCCGGAGCTTAAATTCTTAATACTGCAAATAATATAAATAAATGCTATTTACCAGCTGGACAAATTCTCACGACTCTGCAATTGGAGGGAGGAAAGGCAAGTGTGTTTATCCCACAGAGATTTGATTAATATGGAGAGCGGAGGAGGTTTTATAATGGACTTCCTGAGAGTGTGTGGAAAGCTCTGAATTGTTTGGCTTTAATTATCTTTGATTTGATCTTGTACACTGATCAATAATGTCAACACTGCAACTCTGCCGGTCTAGCAAAGTCAAGAAATGAAACCCACTAAATACAACGAGGAGGAACAACAGGTGGAAGTTAATATCTGGAAAAAACTGAGTGAAACACTACTTCTTGTCCATGTAACCGAGATATAATCCTTAGCATTTTCTCACCTGGCTGAAGAGTAACTAGTGCTGTTGTTTACACGGCAGACAAACAACCCGATGTCAGTCAGTAATTGTCCTTTTCCTTCCTGCTCTGATTTCATGCTGCACACAAAAGAGAACGCCTCACCTCACGAGGTCGCCTTCAAGTCAACTAACAGTTTACTGTGGCTGCTTTAGTTAAAGTTGATCTGCTGTCATAAAAGTGCCAGAAGTCATGGCCGCCCCCTATTTTGTAGATCCATTTTGGAAGATATCAGTTAGCACTAATGCTGTGTCAAGTTAATGTTAAAGTTAAAGGACAATGCTTCTCCACTTCCTCCCACTATCCAGACATGAAGCTTGAATATCCCGAATGGGAACGGTGCCATCATTTGGAACCAGAGTATGCACAGCAGCAATCTGTAGCATTGATGCATACACTCAACCAATCACAAGTCAGTCTCACTCGTCAATAAACCAAAACACTTTTGACCTCGTTTTTTATGGCTTCAAATAACCGATTAAAACATAACTTTAGCAGACACCAGTAGGATGCTCAGGAGAAACAACGATGTGAGCTGCACTGCGTTTGGTCCATGTCCCATCCCTTAACATGGGGGAGGCAGGACTTTTTGTCAGAAGTCAACTTTCGGTTCCTTGAAGAACATGAAAAGTGCATCAGTGATGTCATGTTGCGTTTTGATGTGTGTTTGTGGCTGAAGAAGGTCAATCAATAATACTGAACTTTGGAGCCATATTAGAATCCATTGTGTTTCCAAATTACTCGAGAAAGTGTTGTTTTAAGCTGTTGTGTAACGGCCATTCAAACGACTGCATCCTTTTGCACGTCCACATTCACTCAGCCCTTCTGTTAGCATCTCCATTTACTTAACACTGGAGCCAGAAAGCTTTCATATACTCAGCAGCGAGTGAACCCACAACTTGGGCCTTGTCTGCATTAATTATAGCTCGTGCAATGCCGCGCATCACAAAACATTATTCTAAAATGCCGCTGCCTGTTTGAACGTCTCTGAACCACAGGGCCTGTTTTTTCGTGTTCTTTCTTTAATGGGGTCTTGGTTCATCTGGACTTAAATCTCATACATTTCTAATGGAAGCTCTCTTGCTGCTTGCTCGCTGAAACAGAATGCATCCACCACTTCTGAAAAGTTTTATACACTAATGAAGTCTGAAGTCACTCGAGAGTCAAGTGACGGCTTTGTAAATGGATTTCAGGGGAGGGTCATTATTTTAAGTTGGTACAATTACAATAAATCACAAAAAAAATATGTTTAATAACCACATGAGGACTTTTTTTTTTCTTTCCTGAATGGGGACAATAACAAATTTAAGCACAAGCATTTTGAGTGGAGGTGGAATCCTTCCCAACACAACACCATTGTTTCAACCAGCTGCCCTTGAAAGAGACAAATCGAGCCTTGAATAGTAGAACAAAGCTTTTTACCACAATTCCCAGGGCTATGATTACAGATAAGACTTCCCTCAGGCAATTCAGTGAAGGGCAGATGAGGAGCAGAAGCCTAGAATGTGGTCCAACTATAGGCCAGCTAATGGGATCCAAAGCCAGATCCAAACGGACGATTTCCTTTGTATACATATGGTTAACCACACATTCCTATACAAATAGGATACGATTGACAGGGAGTAATGAATAGAGTGGCTCTCGATGCGGAGAAAAGGCAGAAAGCGCCGCGGCTCTTGGCAGAAAATGGCGATCGGTCTCTGATGGTATGTAACACCGCTTTGGAGAGACATCCCGCTAAAGGCCAGGTTTGTTTGAAGTTCACTTTGCGATGCATCAGTGGCGATGACCTAGATTTTCCCATCTCTCGTTTCCTCCAAGAGTGCAGCGAGAGACAGCCTCGCTTCAGCCCTTGCCATTGCTCTAACTATGTCAGCTCGCCTGTAAACATTTGGCACAGAGTCACATCGCTGCGTCTCCCTGTTTCCCCCCCCCGCAGACGACTCCCTTTTCCTGGTGTCACAACTCTATGACTCCCCGTGTGTTTGTCCCCCAGAAGGGAGCGGGAAGACTGAGCCGAGTCTTTCAGAAAACGCCAAGTGGGATAGAAAAAAAAAAATCACACAATAATAAATGCAACACTCAGAAAGCCAAACTCCATAAACAGGATCTGCACTTAATAATAATAATACATTTTATTTATAAGGCGCCTTTCAGGATACTCAAGGTCACCGTACAACAGTCAACAATACAGTTAATTAAAAAATTTTAAATGCACAAAGCAGAGCAGCAGCAGAACAACAGCTTCAGCGGACAGGAACAGTAAAAGTTATATGCCTGCCTAAACAGGTGGGTTTTAATGCTAGATTTAAAAAGAGTGATAGAATTTGGGTTAATGTTCCTGATGTCAGGGGGGAGGGAGTTCCAGAGGTGAGGGGCAGAGTGGCTGAAGGCTCTAGATCCCATGGTGGACAGATGGACTCGGGGGATGGTCACTTCTATACTTCCTGCACGGTTAGATCATGTTTTGACTGATGAAAAATGCAACACAGGTTCAATTCCCGTGCTCAGAAATATGGCCTGTCTGGTTCTCTTTCAATCCGTCTTCCTGCACAAAAATTGCTCGCTGGCCTTGTGCCTCTGAGGTACAGTGTTTATTTTTGATCGTGTCTAAAAGCGGCCACTGAAAAAAGGAGCAGGCACGAGCCAGCCTCATTCCATGGCTACATTGTGACTCCTGTCTCCGTGCCGCACACCCACGGGGGACAGTCGTCCGTGCAACAGAGTGAAGTTGCACGGACTGCTCAAGCTCGACAGCAGACTCAACAAGCCAGAGAGAGAGTTTGCCTTTTTAATTACGCACGCTGCACAGCCGACATCGCCCTGCCTGTCACTCAGGGAGATTGAGCCTCGGTCGCTATTCCTGCTCCACTCTTACTGGTTTCTTTCTATGTAGTCTGACATCATTGGTCCAAGTAGTGCGTAGCGGCCAGAGTTGAAGCTACTCCTGCCACTTCCACTTCTCCCAGTGTGAGGTGGTTTCCATTAGAAAAAACAGTTTGGTACAACGCTGTGAAACCTCAGGATGCCTGAGTCGGAGTAGAGGGGGGAATTAATGTTCTTTAAAGCTAAATCAAGCGCACACTGTAGCCTTGTGTGTGGGTTTGAATGTTGACCTGGGTCCGGGGGTTATTAAGCTCCTTCTTCTCTGCCTCTCAATATCCCCTGTGCGCCGCAGCAGGTGCAAATGTAAAACTCCAGCGGAACATGACGGATGGCTCAGCGTCCTCACGGCAGACGAAGACGCGCTAATAAAAAACGTCTGTAAAGCAATGAAGTCTGACTTACAGTCTGCGCTGGTGCCTTCCACTAAACACTGGTATTTGCTGCAAGAAACTTAGACACTACCTGAGAGTGTGACACATTTAGGGTGGAGGATTGGTTCACGCGGGGGGCTGCAAACCAAACCATCTCAGGAAACATCTCAGATTCATTGTATGTGCTCAGAATTTCAAATGGGTCACAAAAGGAATGAAAACAGATGGGAGATTTTTGCTCAAACAAACATTTGGAAGTACGTGTAAGAAATAATGTACTGAATGTTTCTGTTTTTTCGAGTATTTGGACCTTTGCAGTTTAGCGCTGACCTTTAGAGCTTCAACAACACACTGTGCGGTTACCCTATGATGCTCCCTGCTGTATACAATCACAGACACACACAGGATTTCACAACAAGTCTTGGATGGAGCAAGTTAACCAGCTGGAAGATAGAAGGCGGCAAATACAAAGGATAAGGAGGAGCAGCGTGATGAACAACAAGTGGAAGGAGAACAAGACTCAAGAAGAAGAGGAAGACAACACAACTGAAAAAGAAGATAGTGAAGGTAAATAAGGGGATCTCTACTCCTGAAGCCCCAACCCCTTTTCCTTCTCCACCCTTCCCTAATTCTCTCCTTTGTCCACCCAACACCTCATACCCCTTACCCACCCACCTGACTGTACACTCCCATTATCCACCATGTCTTAAAGTATTTGTTATGGAAGAAAGGATAGGTGTGGGTTTTTTGTTCCACCTTAAAAAATATGAGTTTATACCTGAAGTAGAAAGTAGGAGTTTGCATTATGAATCTTTGAGGGTGAGAAAAAAAGAGTTACAGTTTTCCCTGGGAGTGTTAGAGATTCATTTTGGTATTATATAATACAATATCACCAATGTGATCTGATTCAAAACAACACAGACACACACAGACACAATTATGCACTTACAAAAGAAAAACAGCTGAGTGACTGTGTGGAGAAGAATATATTGAATACAGGTGTTTCCACAGTGGGGCACTGCATGCTACAATTTACCAATTAACATCCAATCATGCTCTGTGGCACGCACGTATTAAAATGCTAGAGCTTAATGATTCAGATTGTGTTTCAAGATGGCAAGAGGAATTCCTTTTCACTTTCTTTACCTGTGTTTTCTGACAAATAGAAGATTTAGGTTATCAGACGACTTCTTTTCTTTTATATTTCTGCTTTAAGAAGTACACGTGTAGGATTGTGTGGCGTTGGTGGAGGTGTGCGTTCCACTGAGCTCTGGTTTAAATGGTTCTTTGCTGGGATAGGAGATCTGAGTTACATTTGCATTTAGATCTATGGGAAACACGTCAGTAAACAATGAGGGGATCCCGTGGCTCTAGGGAAACTTTGCTGACGTGCTTGGAATCTTCTAGTCAGTGCAAATCAATTCAAACCCGTTCTAAGTGTAGAATCAGGGCCCGGGGAGTGAAGGGTTTGATGAGTAAGACAATGACGTGAGTAGCCTTCAGATTCACCTCAACCGGTATCATTCAATATGCAAGTGCCTGTAAAAGGCAAATATAGGAGGGCATGTAAGACTCAAGAAAGCGACACCAGAGGATTAGTGTGAAGCTTAAGAGGAAGACATACCTTCAATACTTAAATACAATGTCTCTCCTTTGATTAATACTTTTATTTTACCCACGAGTCAAATCAGAGTACAACAACAAGCTATGAACCCGAGGACTCATTACAGGTGTGTCAAAGGTTTTGCTGAGCTTTTTCAAAATGACATTCCACCACTATTTATTATTGATGGACACCACTGCATGTTTCTGTCACTTGACAGGGAAATAAACACAAGATTCCTCCAGTGTTAGAAAAGATAATTGCACGAGAGGCACCAAACTGGGTCGGAGGCTCATGTCAGGCCTTTGCGATTTAATGGGTATCAGATTTTAGGGAGAATCCTACAGAAGATCAGGGAGAGCGGAGATCTCCTCTTGATCATGACACATTTGCTTGTTGAAAGATTCAGCCTGTGCTGCATGAGCATCATCCGACTCTGGCATTTCATGCACAAAACTGAGATGAAATATTTAACTGGATGTCTCCACAGAGTTTTTCCTTCTGGACTTAACAAGCTGCATCAACACGCAGCAGTTTCTGCCGCACAATGACCGGTTCAAACGCGGCAGCACTCAAGAAATGCAATTGCAAAATATTGCAATTCTGCAGCCGATTTTTAGAACGAATCTCCCTGGTAACCACTGACATTTTGAAAGCTGTGGGATGTAATTATCAGCAGGGCAGAGTCTGTGAGCTGCATTGGACCCTAAGGCCTGTGGTGGACCCTGTGATATCATCCATCCTTTGAAAGCACTCGTGGATCAGAAGCTGAAGGACACTTGAACAGTCCCTTCAATCTTCAGCGCATCAAACCAGAAGCACAGATTTGAACGGATATGCTGTGCTCAATCTTTCAGACAAAGCCAAAGACAAGAGAGTGGGGATGGCAGATACACTATAGTCGTGCGGTTCAGCGACGACAACACTTGATGAGTGACACAATTGCACAAAACGCTCGATTCCTGCATGAAAGTCGGACAAACTTCATGCACATCCAACACGTGATTCTCTACTACTTTCTGCAATGACCCATTAAACGTGTAACTTAACCCAATAGTGATATCATGGTTTTTTTCCTAGGGCTCCTGCTATAGTCAATGATCGCTACTGCACAGACCCTCGCTCCAAATGCACAAGGACAGATGTTAGTTTTGTTTCCAACCGATTGTCAAATCTGCTATTCTATGCATGACCATCTCACTACCTTAATCAATTGTTAAGAGGTGAACAGCCAATGAGAAGCACTCATACTTCTTCTCAGTGGCCTGAGGCTCTTTTTGGCCTGTGCCGTGATCAGTTAACTCGAGCAGTGATGACACGTACATCAAGAAGGAACAAGTTGACTGAGTGTGTGTGTGTCAGGCACGTCTCTGTGTGCATTGCCGTGTCCACACTGTTGCTGGAGGACCAGAGCCTTTTTTTCTACACTGATTTTTCCTTGTATAACAGGGATTAATATAATGTAAATAACCATCAATCGTTGATGAGTGGTAGGAGAGGGGAAAAGAGGGAGAGAGAGAGCATGCATATTATAAAACTATGGCAGTTTAACCAGCACTGGGTTGCTGCTATGACTTTACGCCTCTACTTTCTCCTGCAACACAAAATATCTGAAATGGTCCAAAAACTAAAAAGTTTATAATTCACACACACATTCATACAGTGCCTCTATTAGCAGCCCTTTGTTGTTTTATGAGGGGCAATTCAGGGTTCAGCATCTTGCCCAAGGACACTTCGGCATGCAGATGGGGAAGACTGGGAATCGAACTGCAGACCTTCAGGTTGGTGGACGACCGCTGTACCCCTCAGCCACAGCCGCCTAGGATGGAGTCAAATTCCTGGCCTAAATTATTTCACCTCTGAAAGTTTTTATTATTATTACAAACAATAAATTAGGAATTTTAAATCTATTTAATTAATGTTTAAGGCAACACTTTTACTGTTTTATTTTTGCTTAAGCTTTTCATTGTCTCCACTGCAATCCATCAAAGCGCTTTGTTTCTAAGGAGACACATAAAATCAATACGCCCTGAGCATAAACTGACTGCATTTCATATAATTGGAGTCAATAAACTTTACATGAGCTTGTGTGACACAGTGGAGAAACATCTAGTTAACAATATCTCTACATCTTAGTTATCATATGTTTTTACAACTTTGATGATACTGGAAAATTGTAGTGACCGAGTGTTTTGTGCAAAGGTTGAAAAGCTGAATTATCTGCAGGTCTCCAGCTCTCCACAAAAAAACAAAATAATTAAAATACCTCAAAGATGTTCTGCTCAGCTTGTTTCTCCTAAGATGCCGGCTCTAGGAGACTGATTTTAAATTCTCTGGCACGGGCAACGAGTTTGAATGGAACATGGGCAAAAGGCCAGAGATTAAAAAGAAACTGAATAAGTTTCTTATGTTGACGGTTAATGTTCCGAGTAAAAAATAAACTTTAAGCTCGTAATGAGACATTTTTCAACTCAAAATCGAAAATGTTTATAAGTTCAATGATAATGTATCAAAAACAAATCATCATGTGCTCTTTTAAACGCTTCAGAGAACCACGGGTTTGGTACGGGGCCAAGCTGGACCCATGCACCAGCTTTTAGCAGAATCTCAGCTACAGTTTTCTGAAGCGTTTGTCATCTTTACTTTCATTTTGCTGACACAATTCCCAACTCAGCAGAGGCACACACAGATATGGCAGAAAAAACAAGGATTCCTTACAAAGGTACACCAGTTCACAGGCGGGTGGCTCTCTAATGACTGAGTATCAGAAACTTTTACTAATATACTGAGGGAAATCCAACTGTTTTCAAATTCAGATCGATAAACATTTTCATGTCAGGCTGACATCAACTATAAAACACAACCGACATACACAGGATTGCAGCTGTAGCATTATTCTACTCAAATGAACTAGTACTAATATTATTTTGGATCTTATATAATTCAATGCCGAATGTGAATGTCTCATCTTCTCACACACACCCGCACACACTCTGTATTTGTTTATCTGGAGACTGGTTAAGATGAAACTGAAACAGGAGGAAGAAGATGAGAAGGAACAAAAAGCTGAGCTTCTTGTAACGATTACAATCAGTGCAAACTATATATTATTTACATAATTCAGTCTCATTTCTGCACATTACTTTGCTATATTTCAATGTGACAGCTACCTCTTTTAATATTAAACTAAATTAGAAATATTTTTCTAATTGTGTCTATATAATCAGCATAATTCTAACTTCCACAGTTTGCCAAGGGGTCCTGTGTCTCGTTTTAGTTAAGAGACCCAATTAAAGACAGAAACCATTTACCTGCATTTGTTTTACTGAAGTACTGGAATGAATCGTCATAAAAAGGGCTTTTAAGTTTTCCAGTTATCATTAACCTACAGGTAACTGCAGGAATCTCAGTGTCTGGACCCTTTTCCATATGCTCATTTGCTGAGGAAGAGAGGAAGCCAAAAATAAAGCTGTGAAGGAGACACTGGTCTAAGTTGTGTTATCTTTGAGCCAGACGGTATATAACGTGAATGTGCAGCTCTTCTTCCAACAGCTCCTGTCTAATACGGAGAAAAAGTAAATATTAAAAGGTGTTTTAAATGGTAGAATTGTTAACTTTTTGTTCATTAGTAATATGCATCTGAAGACAAACGATTCAAGGGGTAGTTTCAGATGATAAGATCTTTTTCTAGTAGATTATAATATACAGGATATAACTATTTCTACAGCAAACTCTGCATTCATTAATGTGTGTTTCTTTTGTGCTATACCTGAGGCACATACCAAGTATATACGCAGGAGGGAAAAGGCCCCTTAAGAGGTGCACACTGCCAAGCCAGCATTGGTCCACCACTATGTTGGCCACGGTGTTACAAAGCCACTGAGATCAATAAATGAGTTTTTGCAGCAATGAGAACTGCTGAGCGTGGAGATATTCCACTCTTTATTATCAGGTAAAGACATAATCTCTCATATGAAAGGGTTCACACTTTTCAAAGGGGACTATTTGTTCAGTAGAAAGTGGCTGCAATAAAAGTTGTATACAGCAGCTTAGAAACTGGGGCACTGCTCCTGACAAGACAGGAAGCTGTTAAAATTTCAGTGGGTGAGGCTGATTTGTCAATGTTGTGTACATGGCAAACAAAACTCCATTCATGTGCATTATATTAAGAGTGGCAGCAGAAGTTACTGAGGCAGATAATTCAGAACCCACAGGACCAGAGGTATCTACACAGATGGAGGGACTTTAAACATCAGTGGCAATTGAAAATAATTATGAGGTGAATTTCCAAGGATAAAACAAATCAAATTGGGCTTCAGGGAGAGGAAAACTATGTAATCCAATCAAGCTATGATCTGTTGCTGCTTTTACTAAATAAAATAATGAAGCTTGCATTAACAAGTAAATTAAATAAAACAACAACTTAACTTCAGACTAATGTGACACGGACTTGGTGGCAACACGCATTCTGATTGGACGTGTACATGTCAGAAGCGACACCTTGGGACAAATCGTCCATAGCCCCATCAAAATAAAAGCAGGACTAGCTGTGGCTAATGTATATGCTTGCATTGACTGGATACAGGTTCAAAATATTACTACTGTGCAAATGAATCGCATGAAAACAATGTGTACATGTGTGCAAAGGCAAATTAGAAAAATAGAAAAAGTTTACATTCTGAATTTGAACCATCAGAGCCCTAAAATGATGATCAGATTTTTTGTGTTTTAAGTTGTTTGTTTGTTTGTTTTATTTGTTTAACGTGAGCAGATAAAATGAAGCTTATCGGAGTAAATGTCTGTTTTAGTGTTAAAATGGAGAAACCGCTGGTGTGCAGAAAAAAATATGGAGAGACTCGGTGTCGCACGTGGGAGAAATACAGCAACAGGTAAGAAGCTTTGATACTGACTTCAAAAAGGTATGAAGCGTGGGGATCTTCTCCGGCTCACATGCTCTCTACATGTCAATTTTTACGGTCGACCTTGAGACCTGTGATTAAAGTCTGTTATCCCGTGTGATACAAGATGATAGAGTACATGGGGATCTAACAGTGCATGTATCAGGATATCAGGAGCCCCTCCTGATGTGAACCTGCAGTAAAAAGCTGCATTATTTCTTATACTAAAACTCGGAGGCTTGGCTGTAACTATGAAAAATGAAGAAACATTACAGCAGTAATCTTGAAGATTACCACTTTAACGAGGACTCCAATATCCAATATTAACCTTGCGAACTTTGTAAAACCATAATCTTAATGGATTTTATTACGGACCTCCTTAATATGCCGTTTAATTTGCACTCCCTCATATTCCAATCAGCAGAATAATCACAAGTCTATTTGGATGTTCTTGCCTCATAAAAATAAAAATTCATGACGGTTTAATTTGACCCGCGGACAACTGCTACCTGTTGGAATTAATAAGACCACTCGAGTTGGACTCAAGGAAAACGCCCGATCAATAGCTCACTCTCAAGCACTTGTGTGTTGATCGTCCAATAGGCGACTAAGTGAGCTGGAAAACGGGGATTTCCTCAAGAGAGCTTCAGTTGAAAGCAGACAACAGATTAGGTGGAAAATCACATGGATCACCGCAGAGGAAAGAGAAACACTGAAAGGAGGAAAGTGATGCACAGCACCTCGGATTAAATATGTCCTCCACATGCATCATCACAAGCGCCTGCACGTATCTGACAAGTGGCGCTAGCGCAGTTGTTATCGGGAAATATTACTCGCATGTTTACAAGGAACAGACACGAGTACGCTGCAAGAAAAGGTCCATATTATACTGTGATATATAAATATATGCATCGGACTCAGGTACGCAATAGCTCCACTGTTTGACTTATTTTTATTTGGTATTTTCTGAGACAAAGACAGGACGTGCTGCTTGGATGGAGAGACTCCTTCATTGCAGCCCATGTTGCACGAGACGTCTCAGCCAGGAGCGTTTTAAAGGACTTTGGGGGCCTGAAGAAAAAAGGGCCCTGTATCAATCTAAACCGAACCATGTCCAAATAGAAAAATACCAAAGATACCAAATGACATCTTAACTATGTTGGCCACGGTGTTACATGGAGCCATGAAGTCATGGAACCTACTACCAACAGAAATTATTAGCGTGAAACGTAAATGTATGTTCAAAAAGCAAATAAAGAAACACTTGGGTAGAGCATACTTGTGACACTAGATGGTGAGGTACTGTACATGAAGGAGTAGTATTCTCTTACATGGTTTGCAGTTTTCGCTTCTATTGAATTGTATATATCAGTGTTTTATATCATGACAAAGGTAATATTGCATAACCACTCAATTTATTTTTGATATCTGTAATATTATATGATCACTATTTTTATGTATATTAACTTTTGATATCTATAATGTAACATATTTATAATGTAACGTATGTTTTAAATGTTTGATATTGGTATTTAATGTTTTTTTTTTAATGTTTGATATCTGTATGTATGTCTTAAATGTGGACCCCACTAAAAGTAGCTCTGTCTTAGGGTAGAGCTAATGGGGATCTTTCTAAATAAACAAATAAAAAAAAATTAATAAATAAACAAACTATAAGCAAATTGCATGCCTCTGCTAGCATCTCAGGTACGTCACACACAAGCAAACCTTTAAATTAAATTACAAAAGTTTTGGGGCCTGTTTTGAATGATGTTTCTGACTAGAGTGTCTTTGGACTTCCATATATAGCTTATTGTAGAATTGATTTTGCCTTCGCCTAACGCTGGGCAATTGCATATACACACGAGTGAGACGTCACTGTTTTGCATTTAGCAACTGTCGGAAAGAATTTGATCATATATAAATCAAAAAAAGGAACATAAGGATTGGAGGTGCCCTCAACACAAAGAATCTAATTTGCACTCAAAATCTTGATGCTGATTTCAGATTTTCCCCTCAAAAAGATGGAGCCCATTGCTTATGGATTTATATCACACATCAAGTTTCAATGCTCCTGATTAGCAGGAGTGCTCCACTGAAAAGTATATAGCAAAGCGCTCGTGAATGAATGAATTGTCCTACATATCTATCTGCATTCAGTCTATTCTTAGGGGTAATGTGGTTTTTTTTTTTGTCGTTCACAAACTGTAGTTGGTTATTTTCAAATCCGGAGCTCAGTCTAGTTCATTGCACCTCAAAGTACTCTCCTTTCTATATGCTTTTAAAGTGTCACATTTAATGCAATTACAGCACAATCAAAAAGTCGAGACCACTTTCATAGGGAAGTGATTGGGAAAGTGGTCTCTGACATTTGGACCACGATGTACATATAGGACAAGAACCAGGATACTTTCATTTTTCATGTAGAGAAGGTTAGTTATATTTTCTCTTCTGTAAATTTCACCTGCAACATTTATTAGAAGTCGTTTGAGAAGCTCAATTTGATGATATAGGGAAGTATGTTTATTTATATATGTATAAATAGTAAATAGAAATAGCGAAGGACAGTTTTTGTGACAAGCTGCAAAACAACCTGTGTATAAAATACAACACGTACAGGGGATATCAGTTTTTCTCCATCTGAGCAGCCTCCATGAAGGACAGATTATCATATCCTTTCAATGCTCTTTCCAGATATCATTCATGCCATGTCTTTGTTACAAGTGTCCAAGGTGAGAGTGGAAATATGGGACCCCTCTCTCTTCCTCCTCAATGGACGGTCGAGCGCCGGCCCTGCTGCCAATGTCAGATGCCAGCATTGATAAAGCCAGAGGCAAGATGGCAACTGTCCACCCTGGAGCCTGCATTTTAAAACCGCTCCTGCCTGCAGCTCTCAGATGGGTACAAACTGCACACAAGAAATATGTCTCACCATCTTTTAGACCTTGTTCAGTCTTCATCTTCAGCTTCCAAAATGTTTTATTTTAATAGTTTTCAACCTTATATTAATGTATTATCTTATTAATCCCAGAAAATTAAAAGCTACTAAGCTGTATCCACATCGGTAGTCAACACTTACAGCAACACAATCGAAGCCACTAGATGTCACAGACCTCCACACCGATGCAGCCACTCGGTAAACATCTTGAACACGCCCTCTAGCCATGTTTCACGCTCTCGTCCAATCTCAGCATTGCAGATTCTTTATCTGCAGCAAGCACCTGGGAACTGAGCCTTCAAAAACCTGCATCAGTTACGGAGAGTGCTGGGTTTCTTTTTGCCTAATATGTGATTCATGGGCAGAGATAATTTAACGAAATGCAGCCAGAAGAGAGCGAGGATGGTGATTAACCATTTCAAAAGCATGTTAGGCGAGGAGTAAAGAATTAGCCCCAACGCACTTAATGGACGAGGTCACTAATGCAACATAATAATAGATCCGTCAAACATTTTCTCGCAGCTCCTCTCAGTTGAATACGTTTCCTTCACCTCATCAAAGTGAGCGTTGAATTCAAATTTCACAATCTGCATTCAAGTAAGCTTTATGCCAGTGTGAGGACTCAATAAAGATAATGGAGTCCCTCCCTCTGGTGCGAGGCCATCTGCTTTTAAAATATCAGCAATTAAGCTTTAACTATGAGCCTGAAAGTAACATGTTAATGACGTGCTCGCTATTGATTCTGAGGCAATCTTTACAAAGCCACTGCCACTGCTAACCCTGTAATCACCATCACAGTAAACCTTCCTTGAAAGAGACGCTGCATTAAATAGGAGGGTTTCATCACGGAGGTCTTGTCTGTCTCGGTTATGAGAATATAATATGTCTTTACGAGTTGACGTGCATTTCTTTTTCACCCTGGGAAAATCGCTATTCCTCCGGTTTTGCAATCGTTGCGTGTTAGAAACGTCGTCAACACGTCCACTTGCTAGCTGGGAATCTTCCAGACACTTTCCAGCACATATAAACGCAGGCTGACTTTGGTATTTTCCTGACATTCACTCCAGGGGCCCGGCAGGAGCGGTGCTAGGAAATCTCTGCAGCAGCTGACTTGCATTGTCACATACGGCCCTTCTGCTAAATTTCGGGGAAATTAAGATTAAGATTAACATGCATTTATTAGTCCCAAACACATGCACAGACATGCACAGGCACACTCATGCAGGTAGGGAAATTTAATCTCTGCTTTTGACCCATCTGGTGCAGGACACACAGAGCAGTGAGCGACCATGTACGGCGCCCGGGGAGCAGATGTTAGGGGAGTAAGGTGCCTTGCTCAGGGGGCACTAGACAGGGTAGGGAGAATCCTCTTGGATTTTTGGACAGATCAATCCAGGTTCGTCTTTTTGTTGTTTCTCCGTGGAGTCGAACCAGAGACGAACCAGAGACCTTTTCTGCCCATAGTCCAAGTTTCTGCCACTAGTCCACCGGTGTCTGGACTTGTCTAAAAGCAGCATTACAATCATTATGTCATAGAAGTGGCTAAAGAGGCATCGCTCCATTTGTGACTTGGCTATAATTGAGTGGTTTGTCGCCCTTGAGGAAAAAGTCAAACAGCCACTAGAGTCAGGTTTGGAGAGGTCTCAGGCAGAGTGGTCGAGCAGCAGGCCGATCCCTGCAGCTCTATCGCCAGCGCTGGTTTAAAAGAGTCAACGAGTCATCTTCCAGTTGAAGAGGTCTCTGCCGCGATAATGCTGTTGAGAGCACACTCAAGCCTTACTGAGGTGGCGTCACACGTCATCATATTATCCGCTGCCTTGTTACAACATGTGCCAAAGCAGACCACACATTTTCTCCTCTGTACAGTTTTCATTCCTCGTTGTTCATCCACTTTACAGGAACACTCCTTTCCCCCTCCTCTCACTTTGATTTATTTGTTCCTGTCATATAGGTTGGTAGCTACAGGGTATGTGTAGTGTGTCTCCTTACGTGTGTGTGTGTGGGGGAGGGGTGTGTAGGTCCGTGTTTGTGTGACTGAGTGGGCGGGCAAAGTATTGCCTCCCCTTTGAACTTTTCACAACGATGGCCAAGCAAAAGCTGTGATCTATAATTCAACTGCCATGAGACCTACGTGCACGCAAGTGTGAACACTGGGTGTGTGCGTGTGTAGGTGAGTGTGTGTTTGTTTGTGTGTGTGTGTTTATAGGGGGGAGCCTTGAAAGCAATGAAGTCTTTGTGTAATGAGAAGACACTAAACCAAGGCCTATTAGCTGGATATATGTAGATATAGAAAGTCACATGCAGAGTAACGTGGATTCAGTGTTAATGAAAATTACAGCATTGAAAAAAGTGCGTGTGTGTGTGTGTGTGTTGCAGAGTGCCAGAGGAAGAAAATTGCTTTGAGATTAAATTAGCAAATTTCATGAGGGAAAAGATAATAAACAAGAAATAATGTTGCAAATTGGGGAAAGAACAGATGGAAGAATTTATATATTTGAAATGGAACTAACTTAAATTTGAAATCAGAGAAAATCCTGGAAGGGAAAGGGTTAAAAAAAAAAAACACTTATTCAAACAAATGATTTAGTGTGTACAAACAAGAGGCATTGAAATAAGACCTCTGGAAATACAGCAGGGAGGTTCACAGAAAAATGTGCGCATATATTCTGCAGAATAAAACCCAGCTCTACTTTTTTGTCCCACTTGATAACATGTAGAAGGAAAGTGGAGGCTCTGTGAAGCTTTTCACAAACGCATGTGTATCCAAGCAGCTTGAGGTAAAGTGATATTTTTTGGTGTTTTATATATTCCCTGATTTCCTCTCAAGTGCATTCAAGACCTCTCTCAAAATGTCTCTGTTTTACACACATGAAGAGACAGTTCAGTTTTTTTCCCCTCTCGATAAAACCCCTTCAGTCGTCGGGGTCAAGCTGTGCAATTTTTTTTCCCCATCTTCTGCGTCCAGCTGTGTAATTTCTGTGGCCCCCGACTTGCCGTGTAATCAGCAGACAAAAACACGAAAAGCTGCTTTGATCATTTGGTAAAACTTAAAAGCAGCTCTTGACAAGATTACAGACCAAAATGTCATCATGCTCTATCACAAAGTGTGGCTCCCTCTGGGGCGGAGAATTCTCTCTCTTTTGCCTAAATGGAATTCTGGTCCCTGGGATGAATCACATCTCTGCCCACAGGAGGCAGAGAATTGAAACTTTGTCAAATTGAAACTTTGTCAAATCAAAAAAGTTCTTTTGTCACTTTCTTCTCTTGTTGTTTGATGTGAAGAGCTATTGGCCCACCAGTCAGTAGTTACTGTGTAGGGGGATTTCTTCTGTTCTGGGTATTAGGTTATATTTCTTATGTTACGTGGAACCTGCCACGATATGAAAATATATATTGTCGAAGGCAGTTTTTATCCTGCATAAATTTGGTGTAGATGTGTTTGAGTGTCTCGTCTTATTTCCCCTTATCTCCGACGTGCAGACTTAATTACTGGTGTGAGTCCGTGTGAAAACCACAACACAGGAAAAGGTGCTGCTCCACATGCACTGGTAATTATTTTGTACTTCAGCGCTTGTAGACAACCCACTGAAAAATGTTAGCAGCAGCAGCCGTGATGATAAGGCGTCAGCTGCTGTGGGCTGATTACGCCGTCTCGGTCTTGGAGATGGAATAAACTGAGGTGAAACATGAGCCCTCCTGACATGAAGGTCAACTTTGTGCTTAGAGTTCAATAAGTCTTCTTTTCTTTCAACTCGGTGTGACTTAAATCAACTGATATAAGAACACTAGTATTTTGGGGGTGTGGCTCAGGAGGTATATTAGCTCCTCCACTAATCGAAAGGGAAAAGTTTGATTTCTGACTCCCCCCACTCCACAGGTGTAAGGATAAATCAAGATGTTTTTGATTTAAAACCTCCGTCCACTGAAGCTTTGTAGAAATTAGCCCCGACCATGTTTACCCACCTTAAAACGTATATCATGCAACCTTTAAGATGAATTCATATGTGTGTCTATGTAAAGACAATGGCAAATTGAAAAAAAAATACTATGAAAGAGAAATAACAATGGTGAAAGGGGAGAGCAGGGTATTTACAACCTTTTGCATCCTTTGCTTGTAGTGGACACGTGACTGATAACAACCAATTAGGATGGTATGTCAAATATAACTACTACTACCATGGATTACACTGCATTCAGGTTGTTTATTTGCACAGCTTTACAAAACTTAAATGGACTGGTTGGCAGACAGGCAGAAAATGTAAACTGACATAAGCCCCTCGACACACCACCCAAGAAAAGATTCAAATGAGTTCACCTACGTCACAATGCCCTTCCACTCTTACTATCCATCGATTAAAATGATTCTAAAGCACATGCCTGCCTCATTACAGGTCTTCTGTGTCTACAGGGCTCCATGCACGGGATCAATTAAATAAGCATGAACCTACCAGTAGGACTAGTACTCACCCATTTGTATCGGACAGTTGTGTGTTGATAACGCCTAATGTGTAGAAGTGCTAGAATAATGTATAAATTAGTTAATCTACCGTAAAAGCAGCTACATTACATTTCATTGACAGCAATCGATGGAAATTACTAGGTTTTTCCCCGTAAAGTTTATTCTTTGTTTAAATGGAGAAAGAAAATGTCCACTTTCTGAAAGTTTGACTATCTCGGTAATTACCCTTCAACCTCTTTATTGTCCGACTAAGAAGCACAGTGTTGGTTAAGACAATAGGTTTGAAGGCGTGTGATTAGTCATTTTAAGAATCTATTAAAAACAACCATTAATCTTTCTAGTCCGGTTTTGCAAACCTTGTGTAATTTTTGTCACGATTTTTTTTATTGAACTCCATCTCCCTTCTTGTGCTAAACTGAATATATCACAGCCCTCTGCTCCCTTTCCCAGCATTCCCTGCTCCTCATAATAAGACGCTTTACATGGGAGAGGGTCTCTGATCTGTCTGGTCATGCTGAGCGCTGCTCGCCTGCCAGGTGTCATCGCTTTACACCAGCGTTCAGAGACAAGACCCCCTCACGGTCCGCAGCTGCTGTCTTCTAATCTCTCTCCCCTCATCCCTCCCGTTTGTCTTCACACCTTTTCTTACCCTCCTCTAATCTGGGTGGTTTTACATGCTCTTTTCCAGCACCCCCGACTTCTACTGCATGGTTTTCATGTATTTTCTAATTTGTGTTGAGGATCGTTGCAGAAATTGATACAGCTCCTCTGGTAGATTTGGTTTTACACAAATGCCGACACCACTTACATCATTGTGCGCTAAAGGTCAGGTGTAACACCTTTTTGTTTTTGAAGAGCTCAACTCTGCAGATGCTGGAAAAGACTTTCTCAGACCACTCCCAGCTATCCCCAAACTTTCTTTGAACAGGTATTAAGTACATGCTATCACTGACCATGTCCGTGGGGCAATGGAAGTAGTATTGGGAGTTTTTATCAATAGCAAAGAGAGGACAAAAAAAACGTGCACTTGTGGATTATGGTAATTTGATGACCTGCAATATTTATGTATGCATCCTCCAGAAAAAAAAACACCAGTGCACCGTGCATGCAGATTTCAGGTGAGAAATTGACAAACCCCATAATCAAATAACACAAATGAATAGCAAAAGTTAATTTGTGCCCATCCTAGCTCGGAGCCCCTTCGCAGCCTTAAATAACCTGTAGACTATTTTTATTTTTCATCACTGCCCTGATAATCAAGGACATGGAAGCATGCTACATCCATCAAGATCTGCTGAAACATAAAGCTGTCGTTATTTCTGCAGCACATCGGAAACATCTTAGTGAGGCCTTGTTTGAGTTACGGACCTTTTTAGGCTTTTATTTGAGATGATTAAGGTTAAGGTAAGGTGCTAGGAAATGCATTATGCCAATGAGTGTCCTCACAAAAGATAAAAGTACAAGTGTGTGTGTCCTTTATGAGAAAGTGTATTAGTACGCTCAATGACAAGCTGCAATTACACTAAATGAAAAAGAAACAGACATATTTTGGTACATATACAATATTGCCTTTATATGAATGAATGAATGATATCAAAATGTGACGTTAAATCTGCTGTCATCTCAAAGTCGCTCTGTGATCGATCAATGCATCCGGCATGTACCCTTCTCATTCTATCATCTCTTCTTCTGGCTTTGTGATTTGGAATCATGCCTGGTGGTATATCAACACCAGACTCCAGTCATCAAACTGTAACCCTTACCAATAATTTACTTGCTAGGCTTGTTAAATGCTGGCGTTCTAATCAGTGTTACCAGCTGGTGTCAGACCGATGTTCCATATGTGAAGAGCTCGGATAAAGAGGGGAAACTAGTCGGACTAAATATTTTTTAGTTTGGTTTATTTCTCGAGCAAGTTCAAGGAATCGTCAAGGAGCATTACAGAAGTTTTAAAAAGAGATTCCTTCCTACTCTATACAAGTGGTGTAGTTAAATAATTTTGTTTTATGAATCATATTGAAAGACAGGCTTTCGATATATATAGATTTTATTGTTCAACATTTTTAGCTTTTGGGTTTCATTTGAGCAAATACAGAGGACAAGATGTGGAATATGACTTTGTGACCAACACAGTTTATGATTTCATAGATATGGATTTTTACATGCAAATCAGGACTGTAGCTTCCTGGTCAACAGACAAATCTTAATCACTCGCCAGCTTTAGCTTCCTCTTTTCTTTCTCCATCTCATGGTGCACGATATCTCCAGATCTTCTTTTTGATGTAACGTTTCCAGCCGTATTGATTAAATATATGGTGTGCACGTGCATGCACACAAAGGTCCCTTTCACACGGAACATATTCTGAGAGACAGGTACAGAGACCAAAGCATGAAAGACAAGTTCTCACGAGAGAGAAAGAATTGCATTGCATAACAAAAGTGGAGCTGAAACTATGAGGTCTGACTGTCTGCGTGAATATTAACGTTATTGACTATAGCACAAGTACAAGCTAGTACAAGAGAGAATGTGGTAAATAGCTCCACACACACACACACAAGTCAACTACAGCATTCCCTCTATATCAAGCTTGTTGCCACTTCCGAGGGACATATTCTAAAAGTCCTCTCCTTTGTGGATTTGACATGACCTAACCATCTAGATCTAAGGCTCCCACATATTACACAGAGCTTAGATTATTGTAGAATCCCCACTGTGTCTAGCAGCACCTCTTCGTCAACATGTTATATATCGGGTCAAAATTATCCTTTTAATCTTCAAGATGGGAAAATCGTAGTGAGATTTGTGTCAATATGCATGATTGATACTACACTTTTCATGCAATATTTGGTCTCAGCCAAAACCATAATCTCCAGGTTATCTCTAGGTTACCTAAATTTGCCCTAGTGCACTTAGTGGACCTGTTACGATACTGGGCCTTAGTGAATGAATAAATAAGCATCAGTAAATATTTGATTTAGCATAATTCAATATAAGGTAAAGTAGCAGAGTGGAGAGTATCCCACGAAATGACATACTATCTGGAAAACTACAGACAGAGGCAGTAGGTATCCATTAACGTTCTCACAGCCAAGCCGAGTGTGGTTAGAGTTCCCCTTTTGACTTGTTTGTAGTTTTATTACAGCAAGCTGAGAGAGAATTACAACATAAAAAGGCATCACACACTATGCAGCCAAAACATATTCTTATAAAGAATTATTTGAAAGCTCAATAGAAAGATAACTTGATTAAAACCAACAGCTGCAGCACATAATGAAATAATTCCGAGAGGCTGATGATGAGACACTTTTCCTCTCATGAAAGCAGCACTGCTGATTTTCCGAACATTTGTTCAAATAAGAGCATATCAGCCAACAAACCACAAGTCAAATTGGAGACCACAGCTCTAGAGTGTAAACAGTCTACACACAGCTTGGTTACTATTGGCTCAGTTCACACGTATGTGGAAGCTCCTGCTAATCACTTCCTTACATTTTATGTCAGCCATGGAAATAATTGATTCCCCAGAGACAAGGAACCAGTGAGCAGCAGTGACTGTCCAATTTAACATTAAAGCTGAGAAGAGACTTGATCGACTGTCAAGTGGCAGCGCGGCTGCTTTGAAAGTGAACCGTTGAATGTGAGATGCTGGAGGCTGGGTCGTCCAATGTTAAACTAATGTTTCTGCTAGTCTAGCTGGTTGAAAGGCCATGAGTAACAATAATAATAATGAAAAGGAGAAGGGCATTCTGGTCTATTTCCTTCTCTTAGTCACCAGAACACACCACTTTCCTCGTGAACCTGCATTATTGCAGTGCAGGCCTCCAAGCTCCATGTGTGTTCTGAGTGGGTGGCGTCCCCACGCAAGTATATATGATATTCATTTTAGTCAAAATTGAAAATTATAATACATTTGATAAGTCTGCCTTTGCCTTTAGCAAACTCAAAATCGGTGTGTGGGTGGCACATGTTTTCCTTAAAACAATTTGTTGTGAAAAAGTGGAAACGTAATTCATGTGGCGTCCATGTTTTGTGCTTCCGCTAATTGTTATAAATAACCTGCAGCCATTTTAATTAGATTCGGAACGGGGTTTTTGTTCACAGGATGACAGGAATCTACTCTTAAGTTAATAATCAATAATTATAGCCCCTAAATGTAATACAATAATTCTACTCATTTATTTGTGATTAAGAAAATCTTGAAATTGAAAAATTACCCTCCAGCATTGCTGCTTTATTTTCACTCTTCTCACGGTGAGCCATTTCTGTCCCCAAACTCCCGCCGGTGTGGCTTACAGTCAATAACAGCGGCTTCAATGAATTTGAATTTCCCTTCTGCTGTGATCCTTGTTATTGTGACTCCATCTGGGCTACTAAAAATATTCACCTCATGATGAAGGTGGAGACATGGCACTGTGGTTTTCATTATCACCACACTGGCTGGAGCAAAAATTTATTATTTGATTATTTACCTATTCAACTGGGTGAAGCAGCATATTAAATCTCCAGACTTTGATCAGGCAAATTCAATAGGCAAGTGCACTCTTGAACGGATTGGTGCTGTGGAAAAAGGGCTGTGAGACCTTCATAAATAACATCTACAAACTCTCTTGCCTCTGCAAGGACAGCCACACAATAAAATGTAAGTGATAGTGGTTTGATCAGAGCTGGAAGCTGGAATGGGTTTCTGGCAGGGCTGTGCCATCTGAAGTGGCCAGAGAACTCAGGGGGGGGAGAGAGATTATATTTGTGCTACTGGAACATCATAGATTGTGGATATACTGGGCTAGATAGTTGTACTAGCTCCCTCTTATCAGCAACCATTTACTCTAGTCATGTTTGCACCAAATACATTTTGGTGATGTGTGAACAATATTCTGTTGAAAGACAGAACCAAATTGAAGCAATAAATATCTGGTCAGATTGGTCAACATGTTCTGTGAGGTGACAGGATTTCTGGATTTATTTGTCCTATTGTACTTTAGTATGTTTGCCGCCTTGTGTAATGTTCCTGAAGACATTTCTTCCCAGTGAAAAGGATTGTAGAGGGTCCCTCCCCCCCGTAGTCGCATACATTTTGACCCGGTCAAATAAATAGTTGTTTCACAAAGATAAGAAGCTTATGCAGTAACCAGAAAATATATGTGTACATATTTTAAATACTTACAAAGTTTACTGTGCTATGATCTTTCAAGTTTGACAAGGTACATCCCAAGGAGTAGAGTCCTGTGCATTATTGTTATTAGAGTTCTGAACATTATAACATTAAACCGTAAACATAATTTAGAAATTGTAAAAATGTTAAAAAGGATCCGAGTCATATTCATTGTCAAAACTGTGTAATTGTTGCTGCTTTAAAATAAAGAACACAAATGAAAATGCTGTGTAAAAAAGATTTCAGCACCACAGTTGAGTGGACAGCTCCAGCACAGCCGTAGCTCTAGGACATACAGTTTGTAGAAAACATATTACATAATCCAGAGTTATGTAAATCCAGGAATAAGGTAAACCCCAGAATTAAACAATTTAAGTGACTAAGACAGGACTTGCATAACAATTCAAAATCTATTTTGCTTCTCAAATACGAGGTCTTTGGAATTCCTATCAGATTTAATTTGGGTTTTAAAAACTCATTTCATTCACCAATCTGCTGAAATTTTGAAATGCAGAAAAAATAAAATGTTAGTAATTTACATGAAACTTCAAAATACATTTTCAAGGCGACATCGGCTATGTACCGTGTTTAAAAAACATGTTAGTCCAGTTTCGAGCTTAAACACTCACAAATGTGGACATGGGATAGCAGCAGCACCACTAACAAACTGTCAAGCACCCTGTAAATTTGCTCATTCTATAGGAGATAATTATTATCTTTCTATTCTGCTCACTGTGCTTCTCCCAACCGTTATTAATCCATTTTAGAGTGAGAGAGGACATCATGACAGATGGGATACTTCTTGCGCTCGTGTCCTCCCACTCCGATTGCAGCGACGCATCCATACCGCCCAGGGGGCCATATGTGCTGCACTCCTCCTTTAAGGAGTGCAGGGAAGGGGCATGGAGACACGCCAGGGCACAGTAGCCTCGTTTCTAATACATCGGCAAACATGGCCTCTGTCATTATTCGAGGCGGTTTCTTCGACAGTCAGCAGTTTCAGGGTCCAGATCTGCTTCTGACAGAAAGGGTCACATAAAAAAAGGTCATGTTTAGTTTTTCTGTGTGTAAATCCAATAAATAATTTCCGCCTTCTGTTCTCTGAAAGGATGGTTAAATGTCTTTTCAACAAATAGTCACTTTAATCCCGCTGCATTGACCTCAGCTCAAATAGGCAAGAATCCAGAGCTACTTTATCATGTCAGAAAGAGCTTTTATGGACCCTTTCTTGCAACATGTGCCATTTCTACTGACCTCAACAGTCACACCCAGTCATCCTTTCTACCCTTGAGTGCCACTATTAAAGGAATGGTCACTCAGCTTGGTTGTTATCTCTAATGTACAATAACTCAGACTGAAGGGAAAAGAGTGGAGGAGAGAGATTGAACAGGTGAACTTGCGTCAGTATCTGCCGGAGGTCCTGCTCTGCATGCTGCGGTGAAGATGGATTGGAAGCAAGTAGGAGGTCAAAAGAAAGATGGACGTGTACTTCCCCCGTGAAATCTCTCAGGTATTAAATGCATTTCTTTGGCTCTGGCCTGATGAACCTAACTCAGCCCATGAAGGAGTACGTCACATTTTAGGAAAGACTGCAAGTTAATGCTTCAGCAAGAAAGCTGCACCCATCACTGGTTTAAAGCCCAACTTCCAAATATCAAGGCCATTACAAAAGCAGAATACCATAAATGAGCCTGAGTAGCTTTTCAGTCTCACTTAATCAAGAGTGATATGAACCAACTGATCCAGTCAGCTGGGTCCAATTGGCTCATATCTACTCCCAAAGGCCTCTAGCACTTAGAATCCAGTCACTAGTCACAATAAATGAAACATACTGTCACTAAATCCAAGGAATGATGATAAATATGTATAGATTCTGTTATTGTGCCTTCTTATAATGATCAACGCAGATTTTTCAAAGATATAAGAGAATTAAGAATAAATAGCACAGATGCTGACAGTCAGAAAAGATGAGGTTGCATATTTCGGGACCAGAAGGCGACAGTTATGCAAATGCCGCGTCCTAATCTGTCATTAACGCTCCTCTAGGATTGATATTTTGACAGCATGACAGACTTGAGCCTTCTATTTTTGGGACGATAGCTTAAACTGTCATTCGCACTGACTAAACTGCGGCGCATCAGGAGACAGATTATGTTACAGGGCGTTTCTTTACTTAAGCTGTAAATGTTTGATATAGACCAAAGAAAAACCTTTCATCCATCGGTTTTAAGTTGCAGCTAATTATTATTTTCAATCATCTGTTTTATTACGGTTTTGATTCCGGTTTAAAGGTTCAGTGTGTAGAATTTAGTGACATCTAGTGGTGTAATTGCATGTTGCAGCCGATTATCATTCCCTTCCAAACATGAAAGAGGACCTGTGGCAGCCTTCAGGACCCGCTCCGAATGAACATATAAAGTGTTTAAATATAAAAGGGCCCATTGTAGGGTAAAGAAAACAACAAAGTCATTCAATTTATATGAAACACAATAGTGAAAGCATCACAAGGGATATATTGTATATTCAATAGGTCCCTTTCACCTTAATCTTACACACTGAATCTTTCATTTAATCAATAAATGTGGAAAAAGTAAAGTTAGTATTGTTGAAATAAGTCCAACTTGACATCTTTTAATTGTTTGTGTTGAAAGATATTTAACTTAGAATTAGATAAAAGAAGAGACTATACATCTACAAGATTATCAATGGATTGCCTAAATGCACTACACTGGTCATGAATATGAATTTAGGGTTTCGTGAGCTTTTGATGTTAATCAGTGGAGTAGTCATATATTAATACCTCCTCTACACAAGAATTACTGGGTATATGTGGATTTTCTAAACGTGGCTAAACCTGCTAAAGAAAAAGGAATTGACTCCTTTCCAATCGCCAGTAGAGGAGTTTGCTTTTGTTTTCTTTCCCCTAGTGAGTCATGTTTGACATCACAAATGTGCTGGTAACCTTTTTGTCTTGTCAGCGTTGCATCTTGAACAATACCAAGAAAAAAAATGTCACTGTTGCGAGTTGTTCCCAAGATGTTAAAAACAATAAAAAACACAAACGTGAAGCAATAAAAGTGACGCGTCAGCGTCTAGACCAGTGTGCAGCGTTTCCCTAACTGCCGATCGGAGCTGCGGCCGATAAAAACCTGTCAACCACGAGTCATTTGACCTGGAAGTGAATGCAAATTGTATCCATTTCCAAAAACACACAAAAGCCAGATGCTGGTGGGTGTTTTGACCAGCGGGAAAAGGGGCTTTACATCAACATACCAGCATGCGAGAAAAACCTCTCATCCATGTACCATTACTTCCAACTGTGCAGTAATTTCCGGCCAGTTGTCTTTTTCTCGGATGTAACATGACAGGTAATACAAATGGCCTCGTTTCTACGTGAACAACACCCCCTGCAGGTGTAACAATTAGTGCAGCGCTTTTGATAAACTACCTTCTTCATTATCTCCTGGCAGAGGCGGGCTTAGCAGGAAAAGAGCGTTGAATGCAGTCAGGAGCCACTTACACAACACTCAGGCGAAATGGACAAGATCACTCAACACTGCAAAACGCACACTCTTATATTCAGTAATCAAGAACTTTACACTTCACTGAATGTAGGAGGGTTTTTTTAGTGATTATCCACGACTTTACGCATCCATTGTACATTGCATTCACATGTGCTGCCACTGACTAAATGTTCCCCCGAGGCGGCCGGCATCTGACCCAATGAGGGGCCCTTATTCTCCCGAGCAGATGCAGCCAGTGCAATTACAGCTCAGACAATTACCACTCCTCGCAGTGCACAGCAGGCCAGCGGGTTCAGATTCTGTCGGAAATGTCTCTCAAAAACATTCGACTCCGCCGAAATGAGGGAATCCTCGTTGGGGGGGGGGCATTTCAAGCTGTCACGTTGGGAAACAATGTCAGTGAACTTGAGCACAGAGGAGAGGGAGATTATGTGAGAGCAACTAGAGTATAGCTAATATCATGTGGAGCTACTACAAAAGGTAATTTGGCCAATTAAAGTAAATACAGGCTAGATAAGGCTTCAGATTCCTGCGGCAGCCTTAGTACGGATTAATTAAAGTGAGGAGATTCACTTTGGCAGAAGATATCAATTCTGCTCTCATTGAGGTTTGAAGGATTCGGGGCTATTTGGGGCTTTAATGGTCAGGTTCTCAGGTGGGAGAGAGGTTTTCTCCTCATATGACTAATCAAACCAACAATGCATCCACAGAAGCCACCGGCGCAGAATGAGCTTTTTTTGGGCCCTCAACGACACTCTGCTGACCAATTTCCCTTCACTTGCTCTGACTCACCCGGTTCCGAGGAAGCAGCACACTGGCTTTATTAACTGCGGCACAGGCAGACGGGGACTCATAAAGCTGACGGGTGTGATAACTCGTCGCCTGCCTTGTCTTGGCTCGGAAGGGGGACGATGGAACAAAGGTGTGATGGAGAAGGGCATGAAGCCATCATCCCACAGTGTGCTCGATGGGTTTTTCCCAGTGACACCCTGTCGCTCCAGATTTAAAGAGTGAGCGGGGGGGGAAAGCCCAAACAGCGATGTGTGATGGAGTGCCGGAGACGAACACAGCGGCTAACGTGCCTCGGTGTTTACGTTACATCTCCGGAGAGAAGTTTGTTCTCTTGACAGAAGCGTTTTTTTACGATTCGGGCTGTGAAAGGCTTTGGTGCAGTCTGACTCTTTTAAAGCCTTTTTTTACTTCAAGAGATGGATTGTTAATGCACCATTCCATTCATATTTTATATTAATGTCGTTAATATTAAATCATGTCATAATACCATCACTATTTAATAATCGGCATCCATCTTCACCTGCTGAGTTAGGTAAAGAGAGCATGCTGTCCTCCGTCCCCTCAGGTTTGAACTTATTGATGAATCCAGCTCTGAAATCAAAATCCTTTACAAATGGCGACTTCGTGGAAGTGGAACAAAATGCCGATTCAAACATTGCTTTCTCCATCGACCACGAATTGTGTTAGTCAGAGAAGCACGGCACACAATCTAATCCACATGAACGGATTCTGCATGTTCATATACAAAATCTGTATATCTGTGCAGTTGTCCACTGTCTACACCTGAAGCCCCAAAATATTGAGAATATCAGAGAATAGCCGATAGGATTGCAAACCATCTTAAAGGCTGATGCTCAATGTTATGTTCCATTGTTGTCGTTTTCTTGTTGTCACTATTATTTCACCAATTTATTCACATCTCATCTTAAATCTTACAGCGTTTTTTGACAAAGTTACATAATCCTGAACAACTCAAACTATTGATTTTGAGCCTCTCGCAATAAATATGAATAAACCTGTGGGATTTTATCCGTGTGAACGCTCTGACTAACAGGTCAGAGTGTTTGGAATAGCTGAGCAGTTTAAGAGGTCATCGCTGGTGGGAAGCTATCATTTCCTATTCACCACTCTGTAAGTTGGCTCGGGGGTATTGTCGACCTCCACGCTGACACAAACTTATTGCTGGTGTAAATCACAGGGCAGCCACACACACTGCTCCTGCCCTCTCGCCATGAATATTTAAACAAGTATACATACATACCGTGCTGCCTTACATCGACTACAATGTTATTGCTCGCCTGGAGTTATGTATGAATTATGCTTTGTTCCGAGGAAGTGCAACTTTGGATTTTTTGAATCTTCCGTGTATACAGAGCCATCGCGGTGACATGTTTGATGAGAAAAATATCCAAAAGGGAAAAACCTCCCTCACACACTTGATGTTGTTTTCTCCACGAGGTCACAGACGTGACGGGGTGTAGCCACGTTAATGCATCTCTGCTCAGAGACAGATGACACACCTCCAGACCTATCTGTTCATTTACCTCCACAATCAAGATTCACGGCTCTATTTTCCACTGCCCTGTTTGCTGGAGGTGCTCTGTTTGCTTCGGTGTTAAATGAATTAAATGGGCTGCCTGCCAAAAGCACTGCTCATTCCACATACCAGATATAGCAATGTGTCTGCATTCCAGGTGTATATATATATATATATATATATATGCAAGTCTGGAGTGCACTCACACATTGCCAGCTGCTTTTTCAAACTAATGGATTTTTGGTTTCAGAGCTCCATACCATGGCCTCCATTTGTAAAAAGGTCAAATGTTAATGTCATGGATCATAAGAAAAACATTTTTTTACTGGCGTTAAGTCACATTATGCATTACATTTAAATGCCAGTGCAGATTCCACACTCGAGTGCACAGCAAAGTTGCTGAAGAATGTCACGGTGATGAGCACAGTTGCTCTTCTAAATGAGCAAGTGAGCCCGGTGAGCAGCAGACAGCCGAACCCTGGCTCTGCTTGACTGGCTCCGTCAGCTGCAGCATACGGAGGCCTGGCACTGGCCAGGTGGCTCTTACATCTGTTCCATTAGCTCTCAACCACTGCGATGACTCTCCACGCCACCGAGAGCCTGTTGAAATAATATCATCAGAACCTGTAAGTGCTGAAGGCCACCTTGCCCATTGCCTGCTCAGAACGGCGAGTCATGGCCACACGCCATATCTGACCGGTCAGCTCTGAGGCCAGATCCACTCCCGA
This sequence comes from Pleuronectes platessa, assembly GCF_947347685.1. Taxonomy (NCBI): domain Eukaryota; kingdom Metazoa; phylum Chordata; class Actinopteri; order Pleuronectiformes; family Pleuronectidae; genus Pleuronectes; species Pleuronectes platessa. The sequence goes on from NC_070649.1 coordinate 9,390,120, forward strand.
GAGGATTATTTTTCAAAAACAACGTCCACTGCTCAATGTTATCAGGTTGTTTAAGTAAATGCTGTGATACAATATGGATTTGGATCAAATTAAATCAACCAGAATCAGTAAAAGTAGTAAAAAAGCAGGTTCCAGCCACTTAAACATGAACATTTCAATTTGAAATCCTTGGAAGTGATATAAACAAAGAGAAAAGGCTACTTTGAAACGTCACCTTGGACTCTTCAAGGTTGCATTCCACCATTTAGGACGTTTAATGTATTCACAGACGTGTCAATTACTCTAAAAATAAACAGAGGCAGCTTTGAAGTAATGAGTTCAGATCAGCACTTTGTGTCCTTTGGCCATCTCATAATGGGTACAAAATGACATTTATAGTTTATTTATGTTTCTTTGTATTGCATCTAGCTAATGAAAAGTCATTATGGTAGACTATCTTTTAAATCACACAAGCCAAATAAACAAGCTATCACTTAAATGTCTGTCAGTGGAACTGCACAACAGAGGCAGCGGAGAGTATCTCTCCAAACACAGAAATAAAAGACTTTTATGAAGCCTAATTAACTCATAAAACACGATTTTGTCTCTTAGAACTTTAGCATAAAGTAAGAGACGATGCTATTAGTGCAGCAGAAGTTAAAAATCATATTTTTCACAGAAGCAGCAGAGGTAAATATTATATAAGCTTTTTCTGGACCCTCAGACGTTTGTCTCATGTGAATTCTGTGTCCCTGTCAGGTCATTGTAGTTAACATGAACAAAGTGGCCGGGTCTTTGGCCTTTACTTTCCAGTCCCCTGACTCTCAGGGACAACCCCCCCCCACCTCCTGCCCCCACCTCCTGCCCCGAGCACCGCACAAAGTGACATATTCTATCCTTGAACAGCGGCACCGCAACATACCAAGCAAAAAAGTGCTGGGATGGCAAATTCGTCATGCATATGATGTTCAGGCTGCAGCACATCCGCCTACGTTTACCCAGGAGAGCGACAGGGGGGGGTGCTTTGAAGATGGATTACTAGATCACGTCACGAGGAAAAGAAGGCTGCTATGAGCAAGCACCAATTTCAGGAGAAGGCACTCAGAGCAGAGTAGCGAGTAGAGTGCGTGGGGACAGGAATACAGATGCTCATTTGCGATGAAGACTTTCTTTTTGTGTCAACAGAAGAATACTGTGTATTATTGCTGTCAAACACTTTTGACCCCGAAGCTAAAATCGAGTCTTTCGTCTCATCAATCAGACAAAATAGATGTCACAGCCTCGAATCTGGAATTAAAGCGCTACTCGCGTATTCACAGATAAGTGGCAATAACACAGATGAATTTGGAATTTTTTGGAATATGGTGTAGGCAATCTATTTTCCTTGAAGCTAGGCAACACTTGGCATGTTGAAAATCTTCCCTTCGGCACCGTGCTTTATGACTGTAATTCTATTGAGCGAAAAATGAAATGCATAATTCAGGGTTGAACAGGCTGCCCGATTCATTTCACAAAAGGGGACACGAGCCAAAAGAAGAGAGAAAATGGTGATCCGTGGATTGTTCCTTTAGGCCTGGTGCACACAAGAGGATTTTAAAATCGTAAGCGATGGAAAAACCACAGACAGAATATATAATGCACCCACAACAACAAACTCTGAGTTTATACTTAACAATTTCAGGGACTTGTGATCTCGAACGTAGCTTTTCTGATAGAAACAAACATGGTAGCTGGTGAGTTTCACTTGTGTGTGGTAAGTTTTGCACCATGAAGCAAAATACGAGTAAAAAAACACTTGATTGATACATTTTGCAAGTCAAGCTGGAGGTGAACTGTGAATGAAGACTCATAGATTGTTAGCGTGCGACATTAGCTTGACGACCTTCCCTGGTCATCCAGCTCTCTTTGGCTCTTGCTCTTGCTGTATCTTTTACACAAAAATGATTCCAAGTGGTAAACATCAAATGTGTTCCTATCGTGAAAAGAGAACATGGAGATAGTCTCTCTAAACTCACACTACAGGATCATTTGGGCAGATAATAGTTCAGATAAGCCACGGAACAGGAACGCCCCTGCAATTGTCTGAAGAAGTGAATCAGACCCTGAATTATCCTCAAGAGGCGCCTGCTTTAATTCATCATGACTGAAAAAACGGTGACAAAGACGGTAGATGTGAGATGATTGATTTTTCTCCTGCTGGCAACTACTCTGCAAAGAACAAATAACATTTAAAAAAGCCTTTTTTGTCCTTAAATGACAAGGCCTTGCTAATGAAGTTGCTCCTAAATAAAGAAGGACCAGCGTAATGACTGCCTCCTTCTCTTGCCAAAAACTGCATTACTGAGCCCCTAATGGTATCGCCTGGAAAATAAAAACCTATCTGCAGGCCTGCTCCCAGCTGAACTGAATAAAACCCCCCCGAGAGGAACTGTGGGTGGAAACTGGGGAGTCCAATTGTGGGGTGGGGGAAAAGGCTCAGCAGATACATGACCCCATTCACAAAACCTGGGGCAGGGGTGGTGATTATCATAAGCTCTCAGAAATGAACAACAATCCATGACATCCAAGGTTAGCGGCTCTCGCTTAGAGGTGCTTTTCCATCTCAAGGACAGCATGTGGGGGAATGTGCAAAGATGGCTGTAATAGCAGTGTGATTACACGACTTTATAGTTTGACCAAAAACTGGCACAGCTAATTTACGTCATTTAAAAACTGTAGATACGAGAGATGAGTGAATGCATGCAGGAAAGCAAAGCATACATTTATTTTGCAGTTATGTTTGCCAAAGTTGTTTTGCACTGCATGTTTGCCAAAACTTGTCCTGCTAGCCTCCTTGGTTAAATGTCCGAGTTAGCCCATGTGTACAGTGGCCCTGAGAGCTCAACGAACTGCAACTTAAGAAAACACATGCAAGTTAAGAAAACACATGCAAGTTGACAAAACACAAGCAAAGTAAGAAAACATCTTCATCAAGTACACAACAAAACACATTACAGAAACGCGCAGCAAATACACAAACGCGCTGCAGATAGACAAACGCGCTGCAAATAGAGAAGAAACGACAACGGAAGTGTTTCCAGAGCACAGCTAACACTGCTGCCACAGGAGACACAAAAACGTCCAATACACCATACAAATTTGGTTCCACACAGGGGTCTGCCACCCGCGGCTCTGGAGCCGAATGCGGTTTCTCAGCTCCTCTCTGTGTGTGTGTGTGTGCGTGTGTGTATGTATGTGTGTGTGCGTGTGTGTGTGTCCCGGCGCTTCGACCCCGCCCACTCGCTCGGAGAGAGCCACAGTGAGCTCTGAGCAGGAAGATGGTCCGATCTAGAGACATGCCGTCTTCTCCTGTTAAACTGAATAAACAGCGCTAACAAGCAAGCCCCTGTTTGTGAGGCAATGTATTGCACAAACACACACACAGAGGGGCTGAGGAGCCGCATTCGGCTCCAGAGCCGCGGGTGGCAGACTCCTGTGTGGAACCGAATTTGTATGGTGTATTGAACGTTTTTGTGTCTCCTGGGGCAGCAGTGTCCATCACTTTTAGCTGTCCTCTGGAAACACTTCCGTTGTCGTTTCTTCTCTATTTGCAGCGCGTTTGTCTATTTGCAGCGCGTTTGTCTATTTGCGGCGCGTTTCTGTGTTGTGTTGTGTACTTGATGAAGATGTTTTCTTACTTTGCTTGTGTTTTGTCATCTTGCATGTGTTTTCTTAACTTGCATGTGTTTTCTTAAGTGGCTGTTCGTTGAGCTCTCAGGGCCACCGTACATGTGAGAATACATATGAAAATGTTTGTGTTGTTTCTCATATGTGAGAGGCAAAGTGCGCAAAATGTTGAAACCCAATTTTTTCAAGACATGTTCTAGACTTTTGACACTTAGCAAATATGGTAGGGTGTAATGATAAAAAGTTGAATTTACCACGACAAATGAACCTAACAAACTCCCACCAGCACCCCATAAATCTACTTACAGCTTTTGTGCAAAAACATTGGGATATGGGACTGTAGAGTAGACATAGTTGGAAGATTAAAACCAAATCGGATTCAGACTTGTTGAAAACTCGTTTGAGCCCTGATGCCACAGCTTCCCAACCTTTTTTAGACACTGATTAACCTCTAGGAGTTTACTGATAAACACTCAGAGATAATTAGCATTCCAGAGATACGTTTGTATTTGTATGCATTGCTCACTAATGCAGTGGCTGCCAATAAGACCTGTTGGAAAATTGAGTTGAGTCGAATTTAGTTAGTTCTGGAAACGAAGACCTGAGGCCAGGTTACAGACTTCCTTACAAGCACTAGTTAAGCTGTTCAAAGGTCACCAAAGTGTTTAGATACGAGCATATTTAAATGGATGAGGACGATTTTGAGTGACCTTGTGGACTTGGTGCTGTCTTCTCTCCCTCTGATCTATTGTGTGGCTTATTTTACATGTATGTGTTTTCCCCGCTGATGGAGATTGGACTTGTGGACCGCAGTGGCTTTTTGGAGTTAAACTTTTATACCTTTTTTCTTGGAGGATTCTAAATCTAGTCTGAAGAAGGATCGCACTGAGAAACTATTTTCAAACGTAAACTTTGATGGGATCTTCGCAGAAAAGCGATTAATGAGACTTATTTTTACGCACACTACACAAAAGATGGATAATGTGGCTCAGGGATGAGGCTCACAGCGTAAAAGGAGATTTTGAACCTGGCGAGTAGACGAATGCGTGGACATGGACCATGTATTCCGAGACCATCTCTGCCAGAACCCTGTATTTTGTCACTTGAGTCAGACAACTACTGCTAGCTCAGCAAGTCAAACCGCTGCAGATCATTAGAGCCGACTGGCCCACTGTAGTTTGTCCGGTGAGTCAGGCTCCAGTAGCTCATCCTTTAAGGTTGGCACATTGTTTTTAGATGTCACCTAAAAATACACACCAGCCATCACAGTGAGCCAAAGAACTGAATGAGCCTGTTCTGTTGGTTGCAGAGTCCTAAGGGAGTTGCATCACTCCTGCTCCCTCACATAATGCATCTATGTAATTATTTGTTGTGTAACTCTGAAATATGCCCATGGGAGATTAGAGTAAGTGTGGGACTCACCAAATACAGCTTCCTCTGGTCAAGTGCTGAAACAGCAGAGAAAGAGTGTTCCACTTCCTCGCTGGCACCAGCAACATTTCCACTTCCTGTGATGGATAAGAACAATATAATAATTTTAATAAAAGTGCTTCCCCTCCTGTTTGAACAGATATATTTATAATTCCACAAATTAAAAAAAATAAATCTTACTAACAACTGCTACAGTTCCTCAAATTGTTATTGCTTGAGTTCGTTAACACACATTATTGCATTGAACAAGTTAATATAATATCAAACCACAAAACTTCCATCTGTAAGAGACTGTACAAGCAAGGAGCCTTAGACGTGACACAAATTACTAAAAAGTGGAGAATATCCTGTTGAGATCATGATTCCAACCTGAGTTTACATTAAACATTTATTCTATTCTTACATTTAGTTATTTAATGCTTTTTGAATTTCACTTTTTACTTCACTTTTTATATCTTTTATCTATAATATATATTTGTATTTAGATATGTTTATGTCTAAATAAATGTTACTTTGTATGAATATTTGAAAAAGGGAGTAAATAAGAAGTAAATATTGAGTAAATATGTATATATATTGTTTCTTTTTATTACTTTACTTATGCGTTTTGTATTTATTGTGTTTTTATGTTTTTATGTTTCTATGTTCATTGTATGCACCAATAACCAGAACCAGAGCAAATTCCTTGTAGGTGTAAACCTACCTGGCAATAAATACTTTCTGATTCTGATTCTAAAACAACTAATGTCTGTTTAACAACACAACACATCACATTCACTGCAGTAAGTATATGGACAGGTCTTCAAGGTCAATAACACGGTTCATCTGCAACATGGACATTCTGAGCTTTCGATACTCACCGAGGACACACGGTGGACAGGTGAAGTATAACTAGAGGTATATATATATATACACAATACTGACACGCCAAAAATGAAACTTGCACACCCATTATAAACCTGCACAGCTTTTTATACTTAATTTGTTGATTAGGCCTCTTCTCACTTAATTTGTAAAAGCACTGTGTCTCCACACAAAAACAACTCCCCCCCTAGCCCCCAGATTAACACACATTCACGAAGCAAGGGTTGAACATAGCCTAAGACATAATAAACACCAATATTCACGAACAGACAACTGGACCAACCCCAGCTCCTACCAACCAGGCATCAACCTCTATGGGTCCCTTACCTATTTAACCATGGGAGCAACTAGACATGCGCAGTGAGGTTGTTGTGCTAACACCTTGATTCCTGTTACATAGGTAACAGGAATCCTACAGAACATATTTAGGAAATAAAATATAAACAGACAATAAAACGCATTTCCCCTGCAGCACCTGAGGCAGTACAACTACATGTACCTGAGTTAGAATTTTTATGATTTAATTATGATATAGTACACTCACCCGGTTGCAGAGGTGGATGAACCTCCAGCTGCTGCACCGTCTTCTCCTTCCTCCATTTTTACGAAATTGCTTCGCCCCAAACATCCTGTCTTAGGAAAAAAAATGGTATCGTCCAAAACTTCGCTCGAGTCGTCGCAGCAGCTTCGTCCTCACGTCAGCACTAATTAAGTCACGTCAATTAGGTGTGTGAGCGCGCGCAGCTGGCAACACCAGGCACGTGGCGTGATGGATGAGCCAATCAGGAGCTCTGTTTCAGTTTCTACCTGGGGCGCTGTCAACACAGCAAACTTTCAAAATAAAACCTTATATTTGATTTAATGTTTAATGTTCTAAATACTTAGAGTATTTGCAAGCATGATATGTTTAGTTTTGGTCTGAAATGTATTTTAAGTCACGTAATTTAATTTTCTAAAAATCATCACAACAACTGACTACTTGCACTGCCTCCATATAAACACATTTCATTTCGCTTTTAATATTTTTCTTTAATTTAAAATTTAGTAAAAAAACTAAATTACCTTGCACCAGTAATGACAAAAAATATTCTCTGTGTGTGTGTGTAAGCAGAACACATGCCCAGTACACATATCATGTTAATATATTAAATGTAAATACATGTATATAAAGTGTTTATATGTATAATAAAATAAAACAGGAAATATAGATGACAACACTTAAGTTTAAGGCTTTTAATAATTTATTTCCCTGTGCAATAATAAATCACTGAAATCAAAGGGAGGGCCACGCTTTCTTGATATTCATGAAAAAACATATTTCACTTCATATTTAGAACACCAAGGGTTAAACAACAAATGTGTTCAGACCCACCACTGGGATTTGTTTTTCCCTTTTCAGTTCCTCTGAAATGTGAATTTAATATTTTATGAAATCGCCCTCATGTGTCATTAGAAATAAACACGTTTTTCTGCTGCTTTAGATACAAAAAGGGAAAGTCTGTACCCCTGGGTGCTGTGACTGAGCTTCAGAGTCAGACTCCCTAAAAAAAAAAAGGCAGCTTGAAGCTTGTAAATCTTCTTCCCAACAGAACATATCTAATCAAGTTTGCTCGCCGTGTTTGTTTCTGACAAAACAACGGAGCAGCGGGGTGCCATTTTGATTACGGAGACCACCCTTCAGCTGCATGGATGCCGGGCTCGGGCCCCCGTGTTGGAAGGCATCTGTCCCATTGTTGTGTGTCTCCCAGCAGCACAGTGCACACCCACCAGCTGAAGGGGAGGGAGGGTCTGTTGTCTTGGCCTCCTGGGGAGAATTTCCATTCGGGTCTCAGACACACAGAAATGAAGATTATACTTTTTTTTTACTTTACATGTTGCCAGATGCCTGAATATGTAGTAATAGTAGCTGTAGTAGTAGCAGTTGAATGTTTACCTGCATATATACGCTGAACTTCCATAAATCAAATATATATGGAACCTATATGTAATAATTATATATAAAAAACCTATTATAATTGGAAATTGTGCATAAATTGATGTATATACATGGCTCTGTATGTATAATACTTAACATGTGTCCTGCATATATTAATATATATATATATAACATATATTTGAATATAAGTGCAAATATACAATGTACTATTACATGCATGTACATGTATGTCGCTTATATATGTGTGCTGGAAGGTCTTGAAATGTATAATAAATGTACAGAATTTGTAAGTATTACATATATAAGAAGTACATATAAAAGTATGAGATACATCATTTTTTGAATCATGGAATTGAATGGACCTGAATCTCTATAACAACTGTATCATCATCATCATCATCATCATCATCATCATCATCATCATCATCATCATCATCAGTCACCTGAGTTCACAGCTTCAAGCCTATATAATTAAAAGCTCAGAATGACAAAATCCTAAATAGAGATCAGGAATCAGGCTGAAAGAGTGATGGGGGCTTGTTAATTCATAATCACCCTGAATTAATGATTGAGTGAGACTGAGAGGCACAGGGGCATATGGGAAAGAGAGGGCTGCAGATGCTCCCCAGCGCCTGGGGGGCTTCGAGGAATGGGAGCAACTCGGTGCCTCGTCGCACACAAACACGCCTGTATGCATGCCCATGAGCATCAACACACACACCCACACACACACACACACACACACACACACACACTATCCACAATCATCCCTGATAAGGAAATGGTTTCAGTTTTTATTAAGCATTCAGATCACATCAGTTTAAGTCTTGGTAGTTTGGATGTTGAAAGCTTGAGGGAACTGAAATAATGAAAGAGGGATATTTGAAATAAGATCCAGTCCTTATTTGCTCTCCTACTTTTGTCTCGACGTTGCTGAACATATCAATTCAATCTATCAAAAAAAAAAAAAAATAGTGTATCCTCAAATAGATTTTTGCCAATTTAGTGCTTGGGCTACTCAGCCATTCACTCCATATCTCTAGAATTGGATCGCAGCGTGGCAAACGGACGCCACCGCAACCGAAATGAAAACCAGCTTCCTCGGGAATCCCCTAGAGTGGGGGGCTTCTTATTTTTCTTTGACCAAAAAGGATTATCTGGACAAGCCACAGCCAAATCTCCGTGGATTCATTTCTTGGCTCTGAGGATTTTGCACCATCCTATCTTCTGACATACAATATAGCCAAGGGTTGCTGGAATAAGTGTCCAGTCTGTGGCGATGTGAGCGGCGTCTGTAACTGCCTGCTATCAATATGTACAGACGGCTTTAGAAAGGAGCAAAGGAAACTTCTATCCCCCGACAGGGAAGCTGGGGACAGACGCCTCGCTGGTGTTTTGTGAAAATGCAAGTTTGCAACCCCTGAAGAACTGCAAGTGAGGTCTAAAAAAGTTTTTAATCTTTAATCTCTTTTGTTTTCAACTAGTTCCTATAGACTATGGATAACGATGACAGCTACCTAAAACTGGCTGCAGTAAAGGCCATAAATCCAGCCTCCTCTATGTTCATGGATGGGACAGGGACCAAAGTTTTTATCACACTAATGTATGTTCAAGTGCTAATTTCCAGTAAGTTTTATATTAGTTATGTGATGCTATCAAAACAGGGTGAAACATCGTTATTGACAGTGTCAGTCTCTGCAGTCTACTGCGTAGACTCTGGTTCTAAAAGCGTCCATCACTATATACAGTCAATGTTTTAAAAACATTCAAATAAAAAATAAAAAAAGGGCAAATCCGAGGTTTAAAACCAACAAAATCATGTGTGACCCCACAAGGCAAACATTTAGCAGAATGTATCTTGAGCTGATTAGGAGGGAACAGCGATGGAGGAGGGGGCAGCGGTTTGTGAATGAACCAATCTCCCTGATTAGACTCGCACTATAGCTTCATTTAGCTGCTATTTAGACCGAATAATAGAGACTAAACACGCAGTCTGAGCACATTCGGGCTAATTCAGCTCCAGTGACGCACACTTTGGACTTGATTTTAAGCTAGACAGTTTAAGAGCTGCAGCAGTCTCGAAACACTTGAGCAATTAGAAAGCCTTTTCATATTGGTGAAATATTTGCTATGTAATCTAGATTTTTCCGATCAATATAAGCGACTCGGGGCATTCGTGAGGGTTTCTGCAAGTTTCAACAAGTTCAATTTAAGACACTTTAAGATCGATGACAAATGTGACACATATGAAGGAATATCAGAGGCCCAGAACTGCTGAGATTGAGTTTAGAATAACCCTCGGAACTAAAAATGATCTCACAAACTTTTACAACACAGCAGGAGTCAGGTTAAATGAGCCTTGATGTCTTTGAGATATTAGAGCTTACTATTTGAATTTATTCAAGACTTTTTGACTTTGTTAAATCAGATTATTAGTGAATTGTATCACCTTGTGGAAACCCTGCTTGTGCTGATCTTCAGAAAACTCCGGAGTTGAAGTCAGTCTTAACATCACCACTCTCACTCTGCCTCGCTGCTGTGTTTATCTTGGGATCCTTTTTTTTTCATGACTTGGGAGGTTTTTTCTGGGCTAGGCCATCCTGCCTAAAATAGGATGTCCTTCATCTTGATAATAGAACAAGGTCTCAGATGTTGGCTGAGAATATTAGCTCTGGTCTGTGATTGCTACGGTCTTGTAGGAACTGTCGTGCGGTCTCCTGCCTCTGTTTGATTTAACTTGTCCCACCATATTGAAACGTCTATATTTGCAGAACTCCAAGGTCACCGCTGTGGAGAAAGTCACTTATTTCCGAAACGTAAGTAATTCGGTTGCTCGCAGGAAATGTTCCCAGCTGGCAAAGTTCTTTCCTGAACAAAAGGTGGAGGTGGTTCCCATCTGATAGGAAGCCGCCAATGTCAGGATGAACTGCTGACTCATTAAAGATTTGATCCAATTTGAATGGAAACACAAACACATTGGCCTTCTATGTTCAGCTTGACAGATCTTAGAATCAGTTAGTTGCTGAGAATTCATTCATTCATCTTCCTTTTCTCTCTCCTCTTCTTGAAAGTCTATAATATATATCCAAGAAATAAAGCTATTCTGTTACTCTGTCCCACTCTTTTCTCTGTCCCACTCTGTCTCCCACTTTGTCTTGCAAGTCACACGTTATGTCCGTATGTCTTTGGACGGACTGATGGACGATTGAAAATGAAAGGGATTACAAGGAGGAAAGGAAGCAAAGCTGTAAAGTTTCCCTTTCTCAATTTAACTGTGTTTTACACACAATAAGAATAATTCCAAGTGCTGTACATAAAAAGAACACTAGGACACTCAAGAGAGGAGAGTTCAAACCCACACCAAGGCCACATTATAACCATACTGCATATACATGTAGCCTATTGACTTTCTGAAAACTGCTTACATTAAACTGACAACGAAACCAGTTCTATTATAAAGTTGAAAAAATACCTCTTGCTGTACAGTAACTGAATAAAGAATCCCCCCCACATAAGAATTTACATTTTGATTAACAAACTCCACCAAGTTTCCAACAAAACAGTTGAGCAGTTAAACAAACTGACAGCAATGAAACAATAACCTTTGACTTTTTGTTTTGTTAATTCTTCTCTTTAGGCTCTTTTTTTGGGGGGGGGGGATGATACTTTGAAGTCACTTGTCCGATTCAGCGATGAAAAGTGACTCTTTAATTCACATACACAAACAGATCCCCACATGACTGCAAAAGCTTCTTTTTTTTTCCAAGAGCCAACTCCACACAGCTTGGTCTTAGGAGGAAAAGCCACTAAACCCCAAAACAGGCGGAGGGAGCAGCAGATAAGGCTCTGTCAATCTGGGAGGTATTTGTATTTGGATGTATTCATCGATCTCGTGGTATCGCTGTAAGGATGTCACCACTCTCCACACATTTGACCACCCTGGACATGAAATTGAAGATCAAGTGTGTCAGACTTCTCCTTACACAGCTAGAGCATTCCCTCTGCTAGAGCAGAGCAGCGAGCTGACGGGACCACAGATGTAGTCTCCTCTATCTGTGGATTAGATGACACTGATAACATGTGAATCTCGGCTGCACAGATGCTCACCCACACAAACAGAGAGTGCACATCACACACTGTATAGACCGATCTGCCACGATGCAAAACCCCATGCTGCCTAAGCTACGAACTGAATTATGAGGAATACGGAGGTTGCGGCTTATGTAGATTGTGTCACAGGAATCTAAAAACTATATCCGGCTGAAATGATCATGTAATCTCTCAGGTATCTGCTAAAAGATTAACCCCTTGTGGACGAATGTCGTGAATTTGCCTCAAACCCTATTCCGGTCTTAATGCCGCCGAGGTGACGATTGTGCCTGATGGTGCAAATACTACACATACCAAGGAAGGTATTGGAAGCACTCTGCCGCCATCTAGTGGTCGGAGTGGAAAATACATACTAGCCCCTTTGCAGGGACTGTGCAGCAAAGTTATTTTGAGGTATTAAGCTGTATTTGAAATACCGTGATGATGGAACAGCAATGATTGTACAGAGACATATGTTGTTATTCAATTTCAAGCCAAAGCAGCATCAATCTACATACCAGAGACTGGAAAATGTGTTAAATTATGGTTAGGCCAATTATGCCTAATGTCGCTAATTTGCCTCATATAACTTAATTTTTATTATCTATTGTATAAGCTATATTGAAATTAACAATCTCCACTTAATTTAGCATCTGTATGACAGCCAAAAACACAAATTATAATTTGTTTATATAATTGGAAATTAATTCACGCAGTAAGGGGTTAATAAAACATGTTATTGACATGGTTCAGAATGCTCATTTGCAGCAACCTAGCTGAAGGTCTGTGCATGGTTGAGAAAAAGTGACTTGCGGCAGTACAGGTTAAAAACCCGACCTCCTCTATGTTAGCGGATGGGACATCTACGGGACTAAATGGATTGTATTTTGCTGTTCACACGTTCACACGCACATTCATAGAGTGCACATTCATACAGCTCATTATTGCACGAGTTTTAAGTTGACCCTTCGTCTAAGAAAAAAAAAAAGGGGGGGGGGGGGGGCACTTAAGTGTAAGAGGTGAACCCACAAGAGGTAAGAGACCAGAGCCGCACCTCAGTGCTCGTTTGGCTTGTTTTCCCTCCGCCGTCCCCGCTCGCCTCTGAACACAGATGGAGATTCATCTGTTGCCTGCTCCCTCTTGACTCCTCTTCTTCCTCCATTCCTCACTCCCCCCCCCCCCGCCCCCCCGCCCCATCCCAGGAGCCCGTCTGCCAGCAGAAGCCCCGTACACCTCACTGTGCGCGCTTATCAGACAGTTTATCCTTTTCCTGTGGGCGCCGTCCTCCATCTGTGGCCGTGACAGCCCATCGCCACGCTAAGGGTCCATTCCGAGCCGGGATTTAGACGCCCGGCCCTGCCAGCGCTGCTCTATCAACCCCCTCTTCCCCCCCTCTCCTGTGAATGTTTAAACACAAAAGGCACTCAGTCCTTATTTCCTGCCATTCCCCCTAACACACACACACACACACACACACACACACAAAGATGAACACATGAAACACAACCCCACGTGTGCACAGCGAGATGTCACAAGTATCCTCCACCTGACAGGAGAAGTGTATTAGAGCCGAAGTAAAGTGTTAGAATGACAGAAAGGGACTAATAGGCCCTGTGTTTACATCTCTCAGTGCCTCTCTCCCTTAATAGCCCCGGCTGCAGTCATATCACTCAGCACTTGCAAAACATCCTCAAGAGGTATCTTCGTTAATATTTGACTCAGCAGAGGTGGTGAATTACCAGCGCGGCATTTCCCGAGAACAAGAGCAAACAGGAGATTGGGCGAGAGGGAGAGGAGGGAGGAAGAGAGAGGCTGTCTCCAGGGTTGTCAGCCACGATTGCTTTTCTCATTTTTTTTAACTTGTCAAGTCGGCTTTATCTGTTTTATCACCAGTGGAACTCCGAACGCGCCGGGAACAGCTAAGGCAGCTTGACAGAGCAAATGCGGCTATTACAAATTTTTCGATGGGGCAGCAGAAGGAGATTTAAGAAAGAAAAAAAAGAAGAAAAAAAAAACTGCCTGCCGTGCATCAGCTCTTTTCCGAGTCTCCTCCTCCTCCTCCGAAGAAAACACAAAGGGGAACGTAAACAATTGGGGAAGTTCTCATCCCGGTTATAGTGATTTCCTTGAGCAACCCCCTGTTCCGACTGCACCAATCCTCCAAACTGAGTTTCCCGCGACAAACAATTTGAAATAAACAAAGTAAAAATTGATCCGAGGGTGAAGTGCGCCTCTCGTCCCCAGGCCCAGCAGGTGAGCGAGAGATAAACATTTGTGCAAAGTCGGCGGCCATGGTCTAGTCAAGCGGCGGCTTCTCCTGCTTCATTTGCAGTTGCCAGCGATGTGTTAAATGGCCATCTGTGACGGGGTGAGAGCTCCTGTAATGACTTCCTGTCTGGGAAGGAAGAGTGAAGTGTGGAGGGGGAGCCGAGACACACTTTGAAAACCGGAGGTGGCTTTTTCAATGTGATAAATGTTACGTCTAAAAACAGGGATGCAATCAAATCAATCAATCATCTCCATGACGTTTAAAAAATAAAACAGACAGATATAGTGTTTTCCGCAAAAGAATATGAAAAGAAACACTTAACCTCAATAAGATCTTTTTTTTTTCCATCACTGCTTCATCTGAATATCGCACACAGATGCCTCTCGAGTCTATAATTCTTGTGAACTATTATACAACGTCTAATAGCGTGCACTTGAAAGCAACGCTGCAGATACAAATTAAGCACAAGCAACAACCAGCATCATGCAGTGGTCCTCCAGGACAAATAGGATATGATTAAAGTGAAGTTGTTTTACTTTAGAGTCGGGCCACGGACGGGTTTGTTTGATGATTTCTGGCCGAGCATCCAAGAAACAAAAAGTTGATGCATATCATATTCTGAAGACGCAGGATGAATCTAGCATAATGGTCTGACTGGGAATCTATACAGGGTTTCAGCAGTCGTGGAGGAAGTGTTCCGATTTTAGACTGAAGTAAAAAACACTATAATTTTTTTTTTTTTATATATGATTTATTTGTAGAAATTTCAAAACAAGACTTAATGTACAATAGTCCTCACAGATAAGAAATGAGTGGATAACATATCAGACAGCCAAATGGTGAGGGTACACATTACAGTCCCCCCCCCCCCCTCCCCTCGCCCTCCCCTTCCCAAAACAAGAAATTATGAAAGCAAACAAAACACAACAACAACAACAACAACAACAACAACTGGCTGTTAAATGCTTGCAGTGGCAGATATTATTGCAGAAACATATGCTTATGCTCATTCTTACTATCCCACCTTCTCTGACCTTCAACTCTCTCCCTCACATCCACTCACACACACACAAGCCCATCATTTTTGCATTAATTGAGCAATGTAAAGACTATAAATAAGGACACAAAAACATACACATAACAATAAATAATAATACAAGAGGAAAAAAAAAAGAAGAAAAAAAACACTACAATTATGTGTTTGTTTTGTGTAGGCATTTGATTGTTTGTCAGCAGGATTTCCCCCCCGAAATTTAGTAGATGGATGGAACATGGGAAAAGAAAAAGATGGCGTGGTTCCGAACAAAGCAGCGAATCCAGGGAAATCCAGATCAAGGTGTCTTCAGTTGTGTGACGTTGTGTAGCACAATTCCCTCTGACGTGTACAAGAGCAAAGTAGCATTAAACTCAGGCTACTATGTTTTTGAAACCCAAGAGAAATGAGTTCTTGATGCCATTGGAACATACATTTGTCATGTGTGAGATATCACAGTTGCTCCACTGTGTACGTGTCCGTTCCAGCGAGCCCCTGAAATGCAGGTCTCCCCTCAGTTGCACTTTCCGCTGCATAATTGCCCATAATCATCTTTTCACCCCGGCTCGCCGTGTGATTCTACAGCTTGACAGCTCTCGCCTCTTCGGTTCCACTTTCAGCGCCATCAGCACTTCCGTGTTCAGGTTCCGTGGCAGTAATTTCGCTTCCTCTCCGGATCTTTCACGCCCATCAGCGTGACTCACGATCTAAATTTAAATGGGATCGCCGCGATGACTGAGGGAGACGGTCACGCAGGCAGGAGACCCCCACCTCCGGCTGTGTGTTGTTCCCAGAGTGGGAGTCGGTCGCAGGCCTGTTTAATTGTCGTCGCATCAATTTGAGCTGGACCAGAACTGACTGGTCCTTTGGTGCAGCTGACTTAGCTTCAGGCTGGGTCTGCAAAATGTCTTTTAAATGTGTTAAATGAGCTTGAACGGGAGCAGGCTAATGTAAACAATGATGGTTCTTAGACTCGGAATTACATCAACGCTGATCTTTCATAAAGCAACTTTGTGAAAGTGAGCCCGACTGTATTCCCTGCATGCATCTGCAGCCTGGACCGAGGTGGTTCTCCTGCAAAGAGGCAAAGTGAGGACAGGCGTTTGGTCCGCTCAGCCATGAAAACAGCATCGCTGGCCCCGCTGCTCGGCCGCGCCGGAGTCTGCCCCAACGTCTGGCTGTGCTAATGACAAATGACCCTGGAACAGTGGGACCTCAGGGCCATTTCAAGACCCCGACGCCCACCATGACACTGTCCATCTCTCTTCCCTTTCACTCACAAAAAACACCGACAGAGAGAAAACACTCCCTCAGAGCATAGTGAACCCACCGGGCTAAACTGTCTGGCTGTTGCCACCACAGCAGTGTTCGGGGTAATATACTGCAGTCGGAATTTCTGCGTCTTTTGACTTATAACCTAACCTGTAAGGCAACACAGGTAAATGGAGAGGGGGTGGACTAGGGGCAGAATAATTGGACTATGGGCAGAGAGTTACGGACATCGGACTGGAAGGTCGATGGTTCGATTCCTCGCGGTGACAATACAACATACCTGCCAGGACAACACCCGGATCTGTTCCAAAGTCCAAAAAGCACTCTCCCTACCCCCACTGTCTAAGTGCTCCTGAGCAAGGCACCTTGCTCCCCCAACATCGGCTCCCCGGGGCACTGTGCATGGCTGCCCACTGCTCTGTGTGTCCTGTGATGTTCACCAGATGGGACAAAAGCAGAAGACAAATTTCCCTACTCTGCATGTCGTGTGATTCTACATGTGCTTGGGATCAATAAATGTATCTTATCTATCTTATCTTATCTTATAAATGTAATTCACTTGCATAAACAGGCACATGCATAAGCATCATGGTCAGATCAAATTGAAAATGTCACTGCAGTCAAAGTTTCCGACATCCACTTGCATCTTTTCCTCCCGACATCTTGGAAATCGGAATCAGCTCAGCGTTTAAACCGCAGAGCACGATTGGATGTTAATTGCTAAATTGTACCATGCAGTGCACCTGTGTGGAAACACCTGCATTCATATTCATATTCCTCCTCTCGTTTACTGAGCGTGTTCCTGTAATTCATCAGCCATCTGCAGCTGGTATCAGATAAAGACCAACAGAGAGGAAACAATGTCTTGATTCCTTTAGGGCTTTTTTAAAATGTGCAATTTATGTTTGCATCTCATCGTTTTGGGTCTTAAACAAATGCTCCTCCCTAGAGCTAGATAAACTAGAAAGTAACGCGCACACTCATCACCATCAACATCCATACATTTTTATCAAGGAAGTTGTTGAAAATGTCAAAAAATGCCCTGTTTTGTATTGTTAAAGTAGTGAGAACAAAATTATCTCTTTTATGTGGATCCACTTCAAAAAAGTTGTGTGTGTTTCTTGGCTCATGTCCCATCCGTCCACCCAGTTTTGTAGAAATTCGTTCTGTAGCTTTTGCATAATCCTGCTGGAAAACAAACAAACCATCAGACAAGGGCAAAGACAAAACCTCCTTGGTGGTGCCATTAAAAAAATAAATACTTGTTATATAATAACAGTAAGTGTATGCACCAAAGAGAAATGGACAACTCAACACAACGGTTGTTTGTCTCCCAAGGTGGAGAGAGAAGGTACCAGGACAAAAATGCAGATAGACCTGTCCGGCTGCCAACGCCAGAACACAGAAGTAAAAATATATCCGGCTTATAATTAATAACTTCACGCGTTACATCTTCTTTATTCATGAGCACCTGCTTCCATTGACCTCAGGGGACACCAGGATTCATGCTGAATTTTAAACATTCGCACTTGGAAGACTAGATTAAAGAACCAAGCATCTTAGATTCGTCCAAAACGGCTTGTAACTAACTAACTAAAACTAATAATTTAGTAGCACTTAAATGGCACTTACTTATAGCACTTTGTAGTTTTGCTCTATTTTTGAAGAAATTGTACTTTCTTGATTCTTGTTGTTCTGGGTTTTTGGCTCAGGTACCCTTGAATGCATTGATTGTAAATCGCTTTGGATTAAAGCGTCAGCTAAATGAATTGTAATGTAATGAACTATGGCCCACTGTATTGTACTTCTCAGTTTAGACACTAGGTGGCGCCCAACTCACCCCTGACCTGCGAGCTGTCCCTCAGAACGCCGCCACACCCCCCGCAGTGAGCGACGGGGCAGGGGGGCGTGGCGGCGTGAGTGGCCCAGACCTTCGAATATTTTTCTGTATGTGGCCCTCGGGATAAAAAGTTTGGACACCCCTGATTTAGACAGAAACTATGGATGTTTTGCAGTTGAAAACCCCCCGACATACTGAATTTCCCTTACGGAACAGGACCCCCAGCAGCTGAATCCCACTGCTGCAATTTATATTCCTAGGGAGGAGATTGCACCGCGGATGAAAGTTCAGACCCCGGGTTGAAATAAGACTCGTGACCTATGTTACGTGTGATTCCTCATCCGTTTCTCGACCATCGTCCCTGCTCTCTCCAAGGGGCTCGCTCAATATACCGGAAAGAAAAAGAAAAAACAAAGTAAATCGCTTTGTAAAAAAAAAAAAATACATATACACAGATATTACTGTGTATTTTGACTCCAAACTCACCCGTTTTCAGGATTTAATAGAGCTCACTCATTTCTCTTGACCTTTCGCCACTGAACAAATTGCTTTGCGCTTTTGTAACCGGGGGAAAATAAATGTAAACGCTCTCATAGAGAGAATATTGGACTCACTCAGTGGAAAAACTCTGCTGTAAGAGAGTGAATGTGATGCTTTATAAATGCAATAACAGCTCGACTCCAAAGACTCCAAGCAACAATGAAATACAAATTGACATATTGGCTGAAGTGTTGCTTTGTGCAGCTTTGAAGTGCAGCCGGACAAAGAGGGGACGCTTTAGATTTTATATTTAGATGTGAATTTCCAACGGCAGGAATCCCAGAGGAAGACATGTGACAATGATTGTTTGAATTATAAAGTCAAGATATTGTTGAATCTGTAACGACGGTGACTCGATAAAAATAACAAAAGGGGGATTTTTTTTCTTTTGTTGTGTCTTTCAAGACCGCAGACCCAGTACTTACATGCATTCAATGTTTATTACATGGAAGTATTACAGGTCAGGACGAGCTCTAGAAGCCCGGAGATAACACAAGTCGAAAGGTGAAAATCTGCCTTGCCTCTGCCAGTCAAGGCCTTTTATAGGGGAGTCGTTTATCACAAACCCACAGGCTCTCTGACTACATTTGGCCATGCATTGTACCTAAGATGAAGAACCTCCCTTCTGTTACTCATCCATAAGCGGCTCAAAGATAGTTTAGAGAAAGGAGGAAACTTAACCGAACACATCTGGAATAGTATCTCAAAGTCTGAGCATAAGAATTAAGACGCCTTAGTATATTAACATCACATCAGGTTTATAACTATGCTAGAAAGATCCATTAGCTGACTATAAGTTTGAGCATAAGGCGTCATAGATGTAAATGTCATTATGTTTTATAACCATGTTCAAAAGATCTCTTAGCTGAATATAATATAAAATGGTTGCTTCAAATGTTGCCAAAGTAAATTCCCCAAAATATTTACTCAGTCATCCGCCTTATTTAACTAAGGTATCGCTATCTTCAGGAGTCGGACATGTTTACAATCCATCCATCATTTTCAGATATATTTCACTTCATTCTCTGAAAAACTCAAACGCCTTATACGTGCACATCTCAAGCCCTGAGGCAGGAGCTTGTCCACCCTGAGGACAAAACACCCGGACACAAACATAGCAATCGGATTTCTGCAGCTCGATGCAACCGAGATTGCTCAGACCGACACATCGGGGGAAAGAAAACAACCAATACATAAATGGATGGCACAACAGAGGAGAATCAGTTCCTCGGGCCCAAAACTCTGCAGTCCACTTATTTGACCAGAGAGGACTGATGGATTGAAAGAGGAGTTTGAAGGAGGTGCAAACTTTCTGCCGCGAACAATGCGACCCCACAGAGGAGAGGGGAAACGTCTTCAAGAAACCCAATCAAGCAGTTTGTAGAACCCCCCAATGAATTCCCCGAAAACGTTGAACTATTCCGAAAGCCTCCAAACTCCCAGGTACCCAGAGTCCTCCCTGTTTACATCAGCCATGTCCAATTTCCATTCTACCTAATAATCCTAAAGTGTTTTTGAGGGTGCACGGTGTCTTCGCAGGACGCGGAGTGAAAACTTGTGGTGCACGATCTTGTACTGTCCCACAATGCAATGCACAGAGGCAATGGACAAGCTGATAACTGCTGCAAAGCATTCAAATGAACCGCGGATGGCACCGGCTCACAGAAGATGTCCGATTCAGTCCCTAACTCAAGAGTCCACTTCATTTGATTTATCTGGAGCATTCAAGCACGTCTCATGTTCCTCATTAACTCAACTGCTAGTCAAACAGTGGAGTGCATTGTTGTCTTCCACTCTGCGATACAACACTGCGAGAGAACAAGGTGATATGTGGTATGCTAGCAGGATCTTTCACAGCAGACATGTTTTTCTGTTCCAGTGCCCACAAGCTAAGTCAGGGAGACAGGGAGGTGAGGTGAGTGTCATCACAACAAGATGGAGATATGAACAGCCTCGGTGTATTTGATTTCATCACACGGTGTGACCATGGCGTGGCGCAGCATTTTGATGACACGCCATCAAAATATGAGGTTCTGTATCTTGGATATATTATATATATGACATCTACACAGAAAGCATGGCTTAAAAATCACAGCGCCACCTGCTGGCTACCGGCAGGGAATTTCATGTCACAGTGTCAGTGGTGTTAGATTCCTTTGATGTCTTAGATGCAAAGATGAAAGGTTGATACGATCTGAAGAGAGAAAAGAGTGTTTTTGACCTGAACAGATCTATTAGTCTAGTATAGTGAAAGGGATAGCACCACCTACTGCCAAAAGGAGGTAAGCCTCCCTCATTAACTCTACGACTTGTTGCTTTAAATCATCTCAAACAGCAACAGATAATTTCACCCCTGTCCAACTGCCCTTTAAATTTCCATATGGATCTAAACCAAGCAGGGAATCCTTTCTTTAACTTTGCGACATTTTCACTAATTTCCCAGGAAAAACTTCATGGCATGTTTCTGAGACTCTGATATCTGATCTGACATCCCAGTCTGGAATATAATCCTGACAATCTGTGACTTTTTCCTTTTGTACTGGGAGCTATGGGGTCACTGATGGAAACGCTGCTAGAACAAACGAGAATAGATAAGTGATCATTTGTGGAATAAAAGGAATTGGTTACTCTCTGGAAAAAGCAAACTGTGACACAGCACCATTTGATTCAAAGCATAGAAGATTGCATAGATCTCTCTGCCTTTTTCTTATCAGTGTCCTTGTCAGGACTTCTGGATTTATCGTTGCGATTCCGCCGACATGGCATCAAAGCTCTCTCTCCTCCGCTCTCTCTCTCTCGGCAATGTTTCGCCCGAGCTGCAGCGACAGATGTTTGAATGTCAGTGCAGACGCCTCTGAGAGGAATTTTCGCTGTGTAAGTCTATTCTTGTATTGTACAAACACTCCGTCACCGAGTTCCCCTCGCTCCGAGTCCCTGCTGGAAGTCTCCGGGACTCGGCGGCGCGGGCTTTCGATCCTCATAGCTAGTTAATTACCGCTAATTACGCTTACCTTCAGTCCCAGGTGGAACACAGCCTCTTATTAGACAACTGAAGACGAATGGGAAGCAGCGTCTCGAGTAGTACAATTAAAACCACTGATGCAAACCTCACATCCCGACCAGAGGGGAATTATCCTCTCCTCAGAAAATGTAATCTGTCTGTTTAGTGACGAAGCATCAGAACCGGGGTCCTTCCCCCTGATACATCGGATGTTCTGCTACTTCCTCTACACGCGTATGATCCAGTTCAGGAGACACACAATGAATGGTTCGGTCTCTGGAGCTCTCAGTGTCATAGCACGTGTGATTAGCTACTTGTTTTTCGTCATTATCTATTAGAACAACTATGCCTGTGAGTAAAGTTGGATATCGTGTCTCCACCTGTAACAAAGACAAAAAATACCGTGTACGAATTCCCCCATCTTGCATTTCTGACTTCATTTGGAGTCTGCGCAGTGGTGATCATCGACCAATCACAAGTCAGTGTCATAGCACGTGTGATTAGCTAAATGTTTTTAGTCATTACCTATTAGAATAACTATGCCTGTGAGTAAAGTTGGACAACGTGTCTCCACCTGTAACAAAGCCAAATAATACCGTGTACGAATTCCACCATCTTGCATTTCTGACGTCATTTGGACTCATCGACCAATCACAAGTCAGTGTCAGCTGTCAATCATGACGTTTCACTCCATGTTTAAAGCATCAAATAACTCAATTCAAACTTGGAGAAACATCACAGGGATAAGAACTCGCTAAAATGACAGAAACCACCTTTGACATGACGTCCATTGGCGAGCTGTCATCTTCATATACACCCAAATGTTAATAACATAGATATTACGCCCCCTATGGTTTGATTTGGTGACGTTTAAGTAGAAAAATGACCCAGAGTTTGTTGAGATGAATAGAGACGAAGGGAATCATCATGGTTTCAATATAAATTAAAAAGTCTCTCAACTCAAACCTGGAAGTATCAACCTGCAGTATCTACATCACAGCATGAAACACTAACATGTCTATAACAGCCGGTTCATCAAGCTAAAGGTACGATATCTATATGAAGATAAACTATCTTCTGATTATTATTAATATAACTTAAACACTGCAGCAGTAACCTTTACGTACAGCTCCCCCCTTCTGGCACTCTGGGCAAAACGCTTTTTACGACACATTGGTTCATATACAATCATTAATATCCGATCATCACACATTACATTTCCTTACATTTCATTTAGCTGATGCTTTTATCCAAAGCGACTTACAATAAGTGCGTCAACCATGAGGGTACAGAACAAGAAGAATCAAGAAGGTAACATTTTCTATCAAAAAACACGTCACCATTGTTATGTATAAGATTAACAGCTCGATCAGAAGAACATGAAGATACAGAATAAAATATTCCAGGTTTTGGACGACAAACTTCAAGAATCAATAAAATGGCTGAAAACTGGTTAAATGCAGTTCACACGATAAATGTGAATTTTTTTATGAAACTTTACAGACATCATCTGGGAATGTTCCCACCTTTGTTTCTTTTCTATCTAATGAGAATCTCATTATTAACAGTGACATTGTTTTCACAGCAGAAAGTTGTAACAAAGGATTCCTGATATAAATATATCGATGTCAAATGTGACTCTACTATTGTATGAATGTGACGTTGGCATAGAGGCTGCTGGGATCAGCTGAGGGTCCAGTAGAAGAGGAGGGAGCTTCCACAGTGCTGAAGGCCACTGCAGCATCACCAGCCTGGATCTGTAGTATATACAATCAATTAATCAATCAATCAATCAATCAGTCAATCAATCAGTCAATCAATCATTTAATCAATCATTTAATCAATCAATCAATCAATCAATCGGTCAGTCTGTATAGCACCTTTCATGAGGTTAGTGTAGTTCAATGTGCTTCACAGAACACAACAAATACAAATGTGGATAAGGAAGTATGATAAAAATGGATTAAAAACAAAAGACAGAATAGGATGTATTACACCGCATGTCAGGATGTAGCACGGTTACCATAGTGACCGAGAGACAACACAATGCAAAAAGTGATTGAAAAATAAAATAACCTAATGCAGTGCTAACAAAACCATCTCAGCATAACAATGTGTATCAAAACACAAAGAAACATCCAGAACTTTAACTTTCACAGTAAAACTTTAGAATTTACGATGACGTCATTATTTCATGGCGTTATTACAACATAAATTAAAACTTGGCGGAGGTATAAACTCTATAAGAAACTTTTTAGTTTCATCTGTGAATGCCCCCACCTTGTTTTTTCTCCAATGGATGAGAATCACAACCAATATTACGATTGTGGCAAAACCCACCACCAGACGAATGTACCACCACCAATCTGTGAACAGAATGACAAGAGCTTTAGTTTCTTATTCAGTCCCACTTCCTGTATTTACACGTGTTGTTATCATTAAATCCATCAACACGCAGCAGCACAGAGATGAATGAGAGGTGCAGTGAATATTCAGTACCTGTTGTCATCTCATTGTTTCCTCGAGCTGGTTTGTTCTTTCCTATTTAAAAAAAATAAATGTATTAACAAATGGAATTTATTGGATCGGGAGCAGTTCACTGTGTTCTGTGTTTTCTCACCTGATGACGGAGGGATGACGGGAAACTTTTCCTCTGTGTAACCATCCTTCACTTTACATGTTAATGAGCTATAGTTCTTCATGTTGCGATAAAAATGGGATTTTGAGAAGCTCACAGTGGCCGAGCGGTGAGACCGTGATGTCTTCAGGTCTGTGTTGTTTTCAGTCACATCTTTATTCATAAACAACCACTTCACTGTGAGGTCACAGCTTCTACATGTCGACACAGAGCAGCTCAACGTCACCTCATCAGTTCTCTTCAGCTCAGTCACTGGTGATGATGGAGATATTGTGAGAGAAAGACAACATGAGTGAAACTCTGTCCATCAGAATGATCAGAATTATCATTATGTTTTTATGAAGAGACTCTTTTACTCACCGTTTACAACAGAGATAAAAACCTCATGATATGCATACGTTTGTGTTGTCAGGTCAGACTGTCTGCAGTCGTATTGACCAGCATCTTCAGCTGTGACCTCCCTAATAACCAGAGCACAGTTTGCAGCAAGACGTTGTCTGTCTGCTTTAGATTTGGAAATAACAGATGTGGAGAACTGCCTGTTTGCAAACAGCTCAAATGCTCCAGTCCTCTGTAAACCAGTGAAGAACCAGTCAGTAGCTCCACAGTTCACAAGATCATCTCTCACCTTGTCACAAGGCAATGTGACTTCAGCTCCAGCTCTGATGATGATGTTGGAATATTGGTAAGCGAGCACTGTGGAGGAAATGAGAGAGAGACAGCAACAATTAAACTAAACTAATAAAAATACTATTTTTCTTACACTTCTGGATGTGAGGATTCTTTTAGACATAACTTTGTAAATTAAGACCAAATGGAGCATGTCTGACAAGATAAACCTGAAAAACATCAACTACAGTTTTTCCCTGCATTTGAATGCCTCAGCCAACCAGTCCAGGTCCAGTCTACGTACTTTGGTCTCCAGACTCATGAGGCCACTCTGACACTCGATCACTGAATTCTAATCAGTTAAGTTTTCGTTCGAGGAGACAACTGGTCAGAATTTGAAGAAATTCAGACTTGAGATGTGCCAGAGGCCGAAAAACCTGAAACCTTGACCTTTAACCACCAAATCGAACCAGTTAAACCGTGAGTTAATGGGAACATTGGTGCCAAACGTGAAAGGATTCTCTCGATGACATGTTCATGAGGGAAGAGGGTCATGTGAGGTCACAGTAAACTTGACCTTTGACCCTCCAAAATCAAATCAGTTCATCATTGTGTCCAAGAAAACCTTTGTACCAACTTTACACGGATTCCCTGGAGGTGTAACGGAGATATTGCGTTCACATGGCAAAACACTTGCTTTTTAAAGTCACAGCCACCTTGAAGGAATTCCCCTTAAAGTGTTCCTGAAGGTCGTTAGCCCAGAAGCTTAAAGATGCAACTACATGTTGCAGCAAACCTGTCTTCATCAAATCAAATCAAATCAAATCAAGGTTTATCGTCACAAAGAAGAAGTAAAGCAAAGGAAGAACGAGACTGAAGAAGTGACATCAGCAGCTCATGATCACAGGAGACGGAGCAGGTGACTTAAACTAGAGCAAATAACCACAATTAGAGAGAGAGCCTTACACAGCAGATTGAACTATGAGGAATGATCCAGTAAACAAATGTAAACAACTACAATATCAGAGTACTCATAAGTATCAGTCCCCTGAATGAGCCAGACTTGTGCCACAATACATCTTCACTTTTAAAGGCAAACACAGACAATCTGATATTATTCTTATTATTCACACTGATAAAGTTGTGTAAGTGTATTTATTCTCACCTGTAAACGGAGTCAGCACCAGTAGCAGATGTAAAGACATTTTAATCCGTTTGATTTCATCCATTCTTTCTCTTTCTATTCTCTGCTTCTCGGTTCTTGGTAAAAAGTGAAAATCTGGCGTTTACTTCCTGTTGATCACTTCCCCTTAGGGACATGTCTCCTCTGACGTCATGTGCTAGTTGCATGTAGAGAAAATATCCATCAGCATCGACTTTCTCCTGTAGACCAGAGACTGTAGTGAATATTTGACGATGAACTAATGTGCAGCAGCGACTTTTAGATTTAGACACTTGTCACTAATTCACATGAGTGACGCAAACATCAGTAGATTCAGTCCAAATAAAGGACGACACACGTTACCTCTGGAGCAGCTTCACAAATGGACTTTTATATTTTACAGGTGGTCGAGCTTGAGTTTCTGTCACATATTTATTGGTTTATTCCTTTGTTAAAAAAATCAATAACAAATTGATTTAACTGAATTAATGTAACTTATTCAGGTTCATATTCAAACACATGGAGCCAAGAGCTATTTAACCATTTGTTCAGGTCACATGTGCATGGAGGATTTTTCTGTAATATGATTTATTAACATTATTGACTTGGGCTTCAAAATGTTAACGTGAATCAAATGGGATTCTGTGCTTTTCCAGCTGTGGATTGAACTTAGTTTGCCTGTGGACCAATAAAGTAAATGAATAATTAACCATCCGTCATGTCTCAGAGTCGGTGTCGTAAATGGTCACATCTTTAACTTCACTGTGTCTGAAAATAAATCAACACGTCATTCAGTTTCTTCAGTAGAAACGAGAAGCTGCCACCCACTTCCTACTTATTTTTTAGGAAATAGAGAAATGAAAAAATGTCTCCAGTCTTTATAATGAAATCTGTTGTTAACACACAAACCAAGACACAACAAAGTAAGCATTAAACTCAACAAGAATCTGACCTTGGGTCTGGTTATAGCAGCTGAAAACAAGGAGAAGGAAGTGAACAGGGCCCTAATTACTTATCTTGTAGGTTGTATATGCAGGAGGGCAGAACAACATCCCCAGCAGAGCGTCAGCTTCTCACATCTTGAATGCCGTTATACCTCGGGACCATACTATCAAGAGCATAAAAACAGGGGACAATGCTATTTATAGATCCGCCAAGGAGGTTATGTTTTCATTCCGTCTGTTAGTTTTATTTTTTTTATCTGCAGGATTAGGCAAAAACTACAAAAAACGGTTTTCCACGTATATTTGTCTTGTCTTTGCCCAGGACCGATCCGGGCAAAGACATGGATCTAGGAATGTACGTTCACTTTCTATACAGACATTTACTTTTATTTCTTATAGAAGTCATTGATTTTTATGGGAAATGTTCGGGCCCATCATTGGTGTGATATAGGTGACAAAAACAGAATAAATAAACAATACATTTAACACAAGAGATATGCATAAGCCCTCAGACCAGCTTCTGATAAAAAACAAAATCTACCCGCGTATTCTTTTTTTAGTTGCAGGCACATGCAACTCAACACAGCACTGCATCACTCATCTCTGGTGCTATCTGGGCATAAAGAGCAAAATTGAATAATGCAATATTCTCACATTCTTTCCCGGTCTAACCTCCAGTGATAGAATGCACTGCTGCTGATTTCAGACCAGCTGAACGCGGGAGCAGTGTTTGGGGCTGTTTTGTTTAGCGTAGAGGGTAAAACAGGGAATTTATTGCTAGGAGGATGAGGAGCAGAGCCAAACTGTGTGTGTGGGGGGGGGGGGGGGGGGGGTCTGTCTTTGTAGCTGCTGGCTCTCTGATCTTGGCACTGTAGTGGAGGCAGCCTCAAAAACACATGCAAGGCCCATGGAGCTGTACACACCATTTTTTATTTATTCCTAATCTTTGCAGCCATGTCATAATGAAGACATTTTAACGTGTGCACTACTTCATTTGCACATCAGACCTTTTTCTACTTCAGTGCAGAGACCTGGAAGCAGTTTGCATTGGGTTGCGGGGATGTGCAGATTTAATACGTTTTTAATCATGACGTCCACATTAAATCGTTACCATAGGTTGAAATTATCACATTCAATAACCTGTATCTCTGAGGAATCATGTAGGATATCACCTCCCATCAAACTATTACATTCACCTACAGGAAATCATGTCACCAAAGGAATTATTACACAAGATGAAAGCATGTTTTTTTCATTGCAAAAACTCCTTATCAATCTCCATCAGCTAGAAGCCTAAATGGCATTTAAAAAATATTTCCCATTCACTCTACAGAGCACCATGGCAACAGCTGTTATTTTCCTCCTCCAGGGGATTAACGCTGCAACTCCACCAGCAAGACTCCAGACGCTGCAGCCAGATGGTGCAGCACGGGCTCTACCTGGTGGCAGCAAGTGGTAACTGCAAGAGCTTCACACACGGGCAATGTGGTGACTCATTATCTTCTACTGCAATGGTCCAATCAGGGTGCTGCACAAAAACAGTCTACTATTCAGTTATCCCCTGCCTGCTAATCAAATCAACTGTGGTTGGAAAAATGCAGAGAGAGAATTGTGTCTTAACTCCTAAAAAAATAAAAGGGATAAATTCAAGGAAAATGTACATTCTAGGGGTTGTAAGCCTAATGTACAAGTATATTCACTAATTCAGCTGGAATTAACTAACCATTATCTTAAGTACTGGTCACCACTGATGAAAATAAAGAAAAAGCAGCACAGCTAGACAAATACAGCTCCATCACACACATTAAGATGATATATTTTCACACGAATATCGCATTTAACTTACGTCAAGTGCCTGACAGTGACGGAAAACATGGAATTAAAAAATAAAACCTGCATGCAAGCTGTAGATGTGATGTAAAATCAGACAGACAAATATCTTTCTCTTGTAAAGTCATGACTTTATTTAAATTAAGGGTCTATTTTATCAAAAAAATTCAAGTTTTCAGGACAAACTGCAACAGTGCAATCGGTGACACAGACAATTCTGTACAAGACACACAACATACAAAACATGACTACAGACAGATGAATTCATTTCAAGTATTGAGAACAGTAATAGAGACAATATACACACAGAAAGCAACAAGAAAAGGCCATTTCATACTTTTTACATTTCAAAGGTCAATACAAAAGTTTTCATATACAAATTTCTAAAAAAGTACAAAAGATTCTAATCATGTTGAGCTACAGCTTTTGTAACAGGGTCTTTAACATGTTACATTAATGATATACATTATGCCATGCGACACAACAGATGTTACACTTCCCGTAACATCAGTGATTTCAAATGTGTGTCCTCACTGGACCCTCGTAAACCTGCGTAATCTGAAATCTCACTTCTGTAGTTTCTACCCTGCATTTTGGAAGAACACTGAAGTGGTTTCACCAACACATTTTTGGCCCTTTGTCTCAAAGTTATCAGATCATCTGTAAAGCACCCGTGTGACATGAGCACAGCCACACGTTTGAATAGGTTTTATCATGTTATTTGGAATCCACAGAGGAGTCTTCTGCACATCCCATAATCCTCTGCAGCTCCTGAATACAGGGCACGATTGACTGGCTGTACAGCTGCGCCATCTTCAACCTGGAGGGAGAAACAGAAGAGAGATTTGTTATAGATATTTCCTAAAAAACACAATTCTACTGACTATTTACAACCAAATCTGCAGACAGCTGGAAGTTGATAACCACAGGAGAATGATAGCATCTATATTTAGAATCACTCCAAGAGGCTGGGTTATTGCTGGGGCATAAATCAAAAGTGTAGCCGGCGACTTTACGATTCCAGTGACTTTGGAGAATAAACAGCCATAATTTTTACACTGTACTGAGGCTAAATTTAGCTGCAAAAGCAAAGAGGGCTAAGATGCATTAATTTACTTTCAGATTTAATACATCCCAGTGAGCTGAAGGAAACCCAAGGGTGGCCAAGTTCCTCAGAGGGCCGGCGTAAAGGAGTGAACTTACAATCAAAAGGGGGCGAGAGGACACTCCAGTGGGATGTCGATTCTGGGGGAAATTTGGTCGGCTAACGCATCGACAAAGAGAAGGTGAAAACCCGATGGCATGTTCAACTGTAACTGTGTATCGGTTGAACGCGCTTTGTGCTCTTTAATCGTCCACAGTGGTTAAGGCAGACTTGAAGTGGGTTAAATTGAGGATTGCTGTAGCATCGTGTGCCTCAGTGACGTGAGCTGATCTCGTGTTTAAGAGTCAGTTTATGGTTCAGAAGGAATAATATTTGGGGATACAATAAATATCAAATCTGGTTGACACTGGCACTTTAAGTACATGAATAAAGTGAATTACATGACATGTAATAGAACGCACCTGACCTTGAACCAAGCAAAAATGAGGTTCCTACCTTATTTAATTTAATAGTAATAAATGTAATCAGGGTGACACACCATCAACTGCATGTGAGCGGTTCATGTGCCTTTAAAATGTACCTTCTGAGCAGCTCGCGTCCTCTGGTTGTTTCAGGCTGGTAGTGCTGGAGAGCGGTGAGGCTGTGAGCTGCCAGGAGGCCGTAGCACTGCTCTCGGACCGCGTTGTGGTTCGCCGTGTCCCACTGCGGCAGCTCGCTGGTGTAGCGCCACGCCATCAGCGTGTGCTCCAACATGGCGTCCCACTCTTTGTTCCTCAGAAGGACTTGGCCCCACTCCTGACAGGAGACCTGAAGGGGGGGAGGATAACGAATTGGTATGACATGATGAAGGCAACCAGCTCCAAAAAGCCTCAAGGGGCATGTGTGGATTGAAAAAAAAACAACTAAATTAGACGTGTGCTTTAGAGTCTGACACTCTACTGAATGTAGAAAACAAAATGCAACATCATTTTGCTGCAGATAAGTATTTAACAGGATACAAGTGAAATGTCATTTGCAGGTTTTTCCCAAGTCATTATCTACACGGCACTGGTGATACTCACTTTGAACGCCACCAGGTGGGGATACGCCTTCCTGTAGCAGTGAGCATCTCGGTTGGAGCCGAAGCGCGAGTACGGGATGGACCGGTAAACGTTGGCCTTCTTTAGCTGCAGGTCTTCCTGGAGATACTTCAAGTCCGAGGCCAGGACCCTGGGCTCTTGGCTCTGAGAAACAATGCAACACACACGATTCAGGTTAGATCATATGAGAAAAGGCACAGAGCTGAGTGGAACGTTTTACTCTCAAATAGGCGTTGAGTTTCAATTCATATTTTACCATGTAAACAAAGATGATTGCTATTCAGCGTTTTTCTATCATATCAATTAACATTAAATTGAGATAATGCATGCTGATGTTTTTTTGCACTCATAAATGATTCACCGATCAATACCTGTTCAACCAAGATGAGGGATCTGATCAGCTGCACGAGCTGCTGTTTGGAGATCGGGGTTTGGTGCTCGTCCATCTTCTCACACGGCTCCTCTATTCTGCCAGTCCACACGCCGCCGATGGGCAAGTCCACTGCCAAATAAAAAAAGGGGAGGGGGGGGGGGGGGTTAGTACAATTGACGCTGAGGAGGGCTGTAATTCTAATAACTATAGTAAACGGGAATAAACTCCCACCACACGTCAGACATCTGTTGATAGTTTTAAGAAACTACTCGCGACCCATTTCTAGGATCTTGCGTTTAATCAATTTTATTCTTTTTATTAACACCATTGTCTTTTACTTCATTTTATACCTTTTGCTACTTTATTGCCAACGTGTCTGATTTCATGCGTTTGCTTTTATTGCAAAGCACCTTGAGCCTCTATTTTATGCGTGATGGTGATTTTATACGAGCTGTATAAATACATTTTATTATTATTATCAGTTATAAGTACATCTGTAATCTTTTTATAGAGAGTAGGTGACAGACATGGCAGCTTTTACTGCACTCAACAATACTTTTTATTTAACTCGAGCCATAATAAGCAACAAGTTCCCCTCTGCACGTCCTTTTCTCCTGCCGTAAAGTCACCTCTCAGACACACTGATCGTGGATCGGCTCTGCACTTACACGAGTGCACGCGCCTGGTGCTCGCAGATGCACTTCGGCCCCTCGGAAGTGGAGATGGTGTTAAGCGAGCGCCTAGAATCTCCAGGTAGGACCTCCTCATCCGAGCTGGGGAGACAAAAGGGACACAGGACACACAACTTTAAACAAACACACGGTGGATGCATGTCACCACTGAGGAGAAGCAGCCACACTTGTTGTGTTAATGAGACACAACTGTGCACACTGATTATTGATTACAGGCTAACTGATAAGTGCTAACACTTGGGGGGTATCAGCACGACAGCAAAGTGGCGCCTCCTGAATAAAAACACATATGTTAGTAGTAATACAAAAGTTGTGTTTGAGGTCTTACCTGCTATTTTGGGCTGTGGGGCAGGTATCTCCATCAGGGCCCGTCGAGGCGGACACACAGCTGCCATTGTGAGCGACCACCCGGAGCTAACTGGCTGCTAGCCTCGCTGCAGTTAGCCTGAACTTTAAACCCCACGGCGGGGACGAGAACTTCGCTTCGCCGCGGCGGGAGAGAGGTGGCAGCTTCACCCGGGGGACTGCGGCTCCTTCCTGCGGCCTCGCTCGCGTCCTCGCCTCGCTGGTATCAAACCTGTGACACTACCTTGCTTTTACGTGGACCAACCACTCGGCTCACCACCTGTGTCTGAGGAGATGAAACTTTAAACATGACGATCCTGAGGCGCGCGACTAGACTTGCCGCGCGGGCGTGGCTTTCCTCTGATTGGTCGGCGTGGCTGCGCCGCGTGAAAGAGGCGCCCAATATGTTAATGAGCGTTCTCCCCCAACACATGTGATCACGTGAACGACCCTTTATGTCGCCCCCCAATAAAATGTGTGAGGTTCCTTTGATTTGACCTTTGATGAGAAGGTTTGATCCTTGTTTAAAATAAACCTCCTCACAGATAGAGTTAAAGAAAGTGTCACTAAAGCTGATCCATAGATTTGATCCACGCACAAGATCAGTTCACATCTGTTCTGGTCCTGCAAGTTTAAACTATGAATGATATGTAGTTACCATGATTACAGGATTGCTTTCCGTCTTATTATAAATCATTAATCTGATTTCTTGCCAAGTTCCACGTCCACAAATGTAAGGACACCCACAAAATAAACCCCAACTCTTTGTATTAATGGAGGAAATGGAACAGTACACCGAAACTAAACATTAAAACACACATCTTTATCCCTAATACATGTATTCATTATTTACCCTGTTTGTTGACTTTTTTTGTTTACTGCCTAAACTGACTGCAGTTTCCCTATTTCATCGTTGTGTGATCATCCAAATTGCTTCCATCCGTTTCCTATTGTTTGCCTTCATCGTTTCATTTGCAACTCGCAAGGCATCTTGTTTGGCAAAGTGCTGCATAAATAAAGTTTATTTTTATTCTCTCACTTCTCCGTGTTTATATCGGAATGGAGGCTCAGTGAATGGAAGTTAAATCATTTGACATTAGTTATTACGCTAGATCACATGTGACATATATAACATAGATTTGATTTGGTTAAAAAGATAGTTTAGAGATATGGTAGATTGGAAACAGAAAGAACCTAGAGTGCCAAGGCCAAACACTCATACACATCATTCCCTTACACATGCCTGTTTGTTCTTTTTACATCTAGAACCATGAACGATTCTCTATGAAACAATGAAGATGTTGGGAAACACAGTATCTCACAGACAGAGAATACAAAATACCTGGATCCACCCACCCAAATATCTCATTAGCGAAGTCTTGCCTTCTGTTAGATGAAAATTACTTTAATGATATTAGTGCTGAACAAAAGTCTTGTACACAAAACAACCTTCCTAAATTATAACTCTTCTACCCAATGTAAGGCTGCTGCGATCGCTACCACCTCCACCTTGCAAACTGACAAATTATCCAAGGTTCTCCTGTTCACTGACACTTTCAATTCTGGTATGTTGAAACCAAAACTTGTTCTTCATGTAATAGGATCTTTGAACTATATGACCATATGAAACTACTGAGGTATATTACAATCAGAATGCTTATGGTTTACAGACAGTGTTGAGCAAGTATGGTTATCATGTTCAATATTTCCTAATGGGCAGTAAATACAGCAAACTGCCCATATGGGCATATCATCCTCTTGAAAATGTCATTCACCATCTGACTGATGTCCCCAGAGCCATGCTGTGAGCAGGGTTAAACACTGCTGTTTAGCCTGAGCTCAATACCAGGGTTCCCACGGTACCTGGAAACCATGGAAAACATGGAATTTATTTTTTCATTTTCCAGGTTTGGAAAAGTCATGGAAACTGAGCAAAAGTGAACACTTACATGGAAATTGAAACAGTTATCCTGGAAAATTGTATTGGATGATGTGTAAAATAGTAATAAAATGAAACTATTGAGCACAGAATTAAGATAAGTTTATAAAAACCCTTTACATGTGAACAGCTCTTACTGTAGATAGAAATGGATGATCCCATGTTGTAGAACATGCTCTTGGCATCCTATCTGGTGTATTGGATGTTGGAATTTGATGAGGCAACCTGGTGATATGGACTTTAAAAGTATAGTTTCGGATTGGTGGACTTCGGGAATAATAACCGAGAAACATTACTCGCGATCTCAATAGAAGGGTCAAATACATGCATTTCCCAGCCAACACGGGAGCCTTGACATCTACAGTGAAACTTCTTATGCAAGTTTATCCTCAAATGTAAGAAGCTGTGTTTCAACTGTGTGGTAAACCTGGGTTTATCAACGTTAGTTAGTAACCTGTGCAATCTTGCTAGCTAGCAAGCTGCAACTTGCTAGCTTCAGCTTACACTAGAATTGTTGACGTAATTTTTACCTTGCTTTTAAAATACTAGAACTATGTTCGATCCCCATATGTATTTCACTCATTGACTTTTCCTAAAACCGTGTTATTCACCACATTTAGGGGAGTTTGTTTTGAATTTGGATTCATTAATGATGGTTAGCAAGCACATGCAGTGCAATCTTGCTAGCCAACATTCAGCTTGCTAACTAACTAGCTAGTGTTGGCTAGCTTGCGTTGCTAGCTAACTACCAATACATTTTCACATTAGGCTGTGACATTACTTCTATACTAGTTGACATGACCAGTCTAGTCTTGATCAATTTTGTAACATTCATTCTTATATCTACTTTTAGCTATTTTGGGATTTTTCGTTTTTTCTTTAAAAAAAATGATATTACTAAATAGGAACATTTGGGGTGAGACATTTTTGAGGTTGCTGTACTGAGGAACCACAGGGGAA
Source organism: Pleuronectes platessa (assembly GCF_947347685.1). NCBI lineage: Eukaryota > Metazoa > Chordata > Actinopteri > Pleuronectiformes > Pleuronectidae > Pleuronectes > Pleuronectes platessa. The sequence continues at coordinate 9,425,716 of NC_070649.1, forward strand.
CCAGCCTTATGTTTTTCCTTTTAGGTTCATTAGTTTGATTTACAAAAGCTTTTACAGAGTAAGGGTAGGCATATGACCTCTTCTACGTAAGACTCATAATCTCAAATGTGTGATGCATTACAGGAGTGAGTGACAATGACACGCTGTAGATTCAGGATGAGGAAGAGAAGAGGGGAGAAGATGAAAGAGGAGGATACAAGAGTAGAGGATGACAGAGGAAAAGGGAGAAGAGTGGAGAGGAGTTGAGAAGAGTAGGAAGAGAAGACAGGAGCGGATACGAGAGGGGAGGTGTGGAGAGAAGAGGACAGGATAAGATAGGAGAGGAGTGGAAGAGAACAAATATCAATCCCAGTGCTCATGTGTCTCAAAGTTCCCGTTCAATAAATTGTTGTTCATCTACAGATTGTTGCATTATTTCATGCATTGATATATCAATAAGACATAATCTCTAAGCATTTACAATGTAGACTTGACTGGCACATCTTTTAAATCAAGTTAGTAGTCAGGTGTCCTAGGGGGTTGTGTTTGTGAGGGGAGGGGGGCGCGGAAAGCTTCAGGAGCCTATAGATCATTACTTAATATGGTACCTGGAAAATCAGGAGGTAGCATGGAATTTTTTTTCAAGGCAAGCGTGGGAACCCTGAATACTCTAGCAAGAATCCCTATATATCATAATGTCAAACAAGTGTTGCGACAACTGACTGTCAAATCAAATTAGGAGAATGCAACAATATCTTTATTTTATAAGTTTTCACTGATTGATTAGACTGCTTGAACAAAGCAGTGTTAAAGCAGTCTAATCAATCAGTTCATCTTTGAGGAGGCATAAAGACAGAACAGGTTAGAGGGAGTTATTTAATACTCTTCGCCTTCATCCTCCTCGACAACACTTCTGGCTCCAACCTCTTCATAATCCTTCTCCAGAGCGGCCATGTCCTCCCTGGCCTCAGAGAACTCTCCCTCCTCCATGCCCTCTCCAACATACCAGTGGACGAAGGCCCTCTTGGCGTACATGAGGTCAAACTTGTGGTCCAGGCGAGCCCAGGCCTCTGCGATGGCGGTTGTGTTGCCCAGCATGCACACGGCCCTCTGCACTTTGGCCAGGTCTCCACCAGGAACCACAGTGGGGGCCTGGTGATTGATGCCCACCTTGAAGCCTGTGGGACACCAGTCCACAAACTGGATGGTGCGCTTCTTCTTGATGGTGGTGATGGCAGAGCTGACATCTTTAGGCACCACGTCTCCACGGTACAGGAGGCAGCAGGCCATGTACTTGCCGTGACAAGGGTCGCATTTCACCATCTGAGTGGCCGGCTTGAAGCAGGCGTTTGTGATGTCAGCCACAGAGAGCTGCTCGTGATGGGCCTTCTCTGCTGAGATAACTGGGGCATAGCTGACCAGAGGGAAGTGGATACGAGGGTAGGGCACCAGGTTGGTCTGGAACTCGGTCAGATCGACATTCAGGGCACCGTCGAACCGCAGGGAGGCGGTGATGGAGGAGGAAACCTGTCCTATCAGCCTGTTGAGGTTGGTGTAGAAGGGGCGCTCAATGTCAAGGTTCCTGGAGCAGATGTCATAGATGGCCTCGTTGTCCACCAGAAAGGTGCAATTGGAGTGCTCCAGGGTGGTGTGGGTGGTCAGGATGGAGTTGTAGGGTTCCACCACAGCTGTGGACAAATGAGGAGATGGGTAGATGGAAAACTCCAGCTTGGACATTTGCCCGTAATCTTCAGAGAGACGCTCCATCAGCAGAGAGGTGAAGCCTGAGCCAGTTCCTCCTCCAAAGGAGCGATAGATTAAGAAACCCTGGAGCCCTGTGCACTGGTCAGCCTGCAGGGAAACATGGATTGTTAAAATATTGTGTTGTCGCTCGAATCAATGTGCTTTCTCAAGTGGGAAATCTAACACATCAGAAGATGAGCTTACAAGTTTACGAGTTCTATCCAGAACCTGTTCGATTACAGCTTGTCCAGTAGTGTAGCGACCACGAGCGTAGTTATTGGCTGCACACTCCTTACCCGAGATCAGCTGCTCAGGGTGGTAGAGCTTGCGTAGGGTTCCAGTTCGCACCTCATCTGGGGAGCAGCCAGAAACAGATATTCAACAGTCATCTCTAGTTATTGAGATTAAAAGAAACTCAGTTGATAGACTGAAAAAAGATGAAGAAGTTGTTTACCAATGACTGTCGGCTCCAGGTCGACAAAAATTGTCCTGGGAACATGTTTGCCAGCTCCAGTCTCACTGAAGAAGGTGTTGATGGAGTTATCTATACCTCCACCCTTCGTGTTGTCGAGTATCAGACCGTCCGGCTGGATGCCGTGCTCCAAACAGTAGAGCTCCCAACATGCATTTCCAATCTGTGCACCGGCTTGGCCAATATGAATGGAGATACATTCTCGCTGTGGAAACAAAAAAAACGATCAAAGGTCAGTCACCAGCTTAATCCCTGTTACCATGTATGTTAAATGATTGACATTTTACATTTCTTCCTCTGTAGTGAGCTCATTGACCCAGATCCCACTTCAACTCCTCCTCAGAGATGTGTGTTTAACAGAAATACTCACCATTTTTTAAAGATGATTTGTTCTTTGTTCTGTCTTCTTTGCCAATTGATAGCTGTGTCTCCTCAACATGTTGTAGAATCCTCTTTTCCCCTTCTGAAATACTTTGTAGTGTAGGTGTAAAGAGGACTGTGTTTACAGGACATCTGATTATTTACTATTTACTTTTATATCAAAGGTATTCCCCTTCATTCCATATGCCTTCCTCGCCACTTTGAAGCCACTATTATTACTTTGATCACCATGCAATACATGCATGGACCTGCTAATTAAAATGTTGTTACATTTTTAAGTAAGGAAGTAATGAAAAAAGAAGAACTTCTTTGGTTGTACACAATTGTCTGATGTCTTACAAACATGACAGAGAACCTTTGTAGCGCTCAGTTGCCTCCGTAGAGAGGAACCGCTTCCTATGTAAATTTAAATAATTTAAATATATAGGGCTCATTCTTCTACAATTCATACAATTTAGATGAAACACACTACTGAGAACATCACTAGGATTATTGCATATTAAATTTCTACCAATTGATGCCTTCCACATTAATTGTACACACTGAGCCTTTAAGTATCATACTTCATCGGTAATGTATCTCTTGTTACTCTTGATACTTCACATTTACATTTATATAACAAGGCTAATTGGGAATTACAATAAAGCATTTGAACCAAAAGAAACATCATAAGAGACGTAAAAAAATATCTGTAAAATGTGTTTTAATAGGTTGGCAGATTACTGGAAATAAATAATTGAATTTCTTGTCAACAGACAACTGCACCTTGATACATAGTGTGGAATAATACATCATTCAAGCACAAAGATTATTCCACAACAGAAAATCAATCACAAAAAATAAAAAATAACTAGATAGAATTAACATCAATCTGATTCAACAATTCAAAATTGTTAATATTATATAATCGTATTAAATCATTATATATATATATATATGTGTGTATATGTATCTGGGGGGGTATAATTTGCTGTTTATTATTTTTTTCTGAAAATAATCTAGGTGATAAAATATAAATTAAATGCAGTGCAACTTTATTATCCCTGTATTTCCACATTTCCAACATTTACTCCTCTCATCGAGCAAAAAAAAAAGTTTAATTTAACTTTTACATCCATACATTTTGCATTTACACATATAGTATGTGAATAAAATAACAGCAATAATTTCCTCACTGGATTAACAGTGGCACATATTCATTTAGATTTCTACAGGTAAAGTATTGTAGGTACAATTATAAATATCTATAGTAAAACTGCACTTTGATAGAACTGAAAGTGAACTCACCCCAGCCCTTTACAATATTAGAGCTAATCAAGTTGAGTACTTAATGGCCTCTTGAAACTGCTACAGCAAATAATATAATTTAGTTGTATTTATGTACATTATAAACATGTTCTTTTTTTAAATAACTTACATAATGCACAGGTAAAAGGGAATCTATTAGGTACATTTCTTATTACAAAGATCTGTGACAGTATGGCTTTGTGAATATACATTACAATATTGTCATCACAAAAAGCAAGTGCAGTCAGATCAGACTGCCTTTCAGCATCTTTCCGTTTCGTCACCTCAATGGTTCATCTAACAGCAGCGCACTATTGATTTTGATATGGGAACTTTTTCAGAGCTAGTATGAAAAATACAACTCTTTCTGCAGAAATAACAAGATGCTTAAAGACAGACTTCAACTGACTGTGTAGGCCACACTATAAAGCATAAGGAGTAGCCTCTACTTGCTAAGCAGCGTTTTAAGGGAGCGGGTGAGTGCGTTAGCGATGGCCGACATAGTACTGGAGTGGCGGACCAGGGCCTTCACGCTGTGCTCCCCTGGTGCTCCCACGGTGGCGGTCTCAGCCGCTTTGAGCAAACAGATGTAGTTCATAACAACCTCATCAACCTTTGCCACGACTTCTCTCTGCTGATGCGAGGCCGAGGCTCTGAGCCCCCTCACCAGACACAAGCAGGCTTCGCAGAGGCAGCAAAGCACCTGGAAGCTACAAGTCACAGCGAGCAGCATCTCCTCAGGACTGCTGTGGGCCTGCGCCATCCTCCGGCACGCCCGGCCTAATTCTTTCGACTCGACCGAGAGGAGCTGCTTGAACTGGGAAACATCCTGCATGGGCATCTGGGGCCCACGGTCGCAGCGACCCACACTGGATCTCACCAGTGCGATGAGCTCGCTGGCGTCGCGGCGGACATCGGTAAAGCCGGATGGGAAGCCGTACATGCGGTCCTTAAGTGCGTTGATCCGCGCAAGACGGTCACTGAAGCTCATGTTATTCAGGACCTCTCCGTAAAGCTGCTCCCCAGCTGCATCCAAGGCTGAGCCACATGGAAATATGGCTGCTGCAGCGGCACTGTCATGCTCCATATTATGGCTTCGCCTTGCCCTCTCCCACTCGATCTCATCCTCCTCAGCCTCACTCTTACGTTTGAAGAAACAGTAGCTAAAAGGCCCGTTGCATCGCCAGGGGCTGGTGTCCAGTTTTTGAGAGCCCTTCATGTGTTTAGCGTCTTTCTGCAAAGGAAATGCCACAGATGCCCGTCTACTGTCTATCCTGCTGCCTGTAGACCAGCAGGTGGTGTGGGAAGATACAGAACCTTGGGAATAGCTCTTGGAGAGCCGCTTCCTTGTTGGCCTCCTCTGGACTTTGGTCTCACCTTGCTGGGGCACAGACGGCAACAAGGGCTGCTGACTGCGGCTGCGGGTGGGCTTTTCAAACAGGACCTCCACACTCCCAGAGCTGGCAGTTACATTACTTGTGCTGCGTTTGAGTTCCCGGCCCCTTTGCAGGCTATTACTGAAGGTATCTGTCTGAGGGGGGGGTGCAGATAGGGCCTGAATGTGGTTCTGACTCTGCCGGGACTGGAGCGAATGGATGGAATCTTGCCCGAATCCAGAATTGCCGGAGCTGGCGTTGGCTTGCACGGGTAAAGATAAAGGAGGAAGCGGAGGTGGTGGTGGCGGAGGAGGTGGAGATTGTAGGTTGGGAGCTGGAGATGTAATGCAAGACCGGCTAGAAGATACTTGCCTGATAAAAGCTGATGGGTGGTCTCCCCTTCCTAGTGACACAGTGTTGAGGTCTGGACGAGGATGAGGAGACTGACGGACAGCATGTTTAGCCCTCGGGTCTGTTTTGAACCAGTCCTCTGTGCTACCGCCAGGTTGGCTTCTTGATCGAGGCGGGGGACAGGTAGCTGTCCCCCCACCATTGTGGTTTCCACCTGGGATGAACCCCCGATCCTGGTTGATACAACCCTCAGACTTATACAGCGACATAAAGTACTCTGGGTCCATTTCACTCCGCTCTAACTCACTCTCCAGGCCAGAAAAGGAGCTTCTTCTCTCAGCATTAGCTGGCCCGAACTCCAGACCCTCATTCAGCCTGTGAGCATGTATTTCAGGACTCCTCTTGAGTTTGGCAGGAAGTGTGGCTGAATTATATGAGCGCAGGTTCTTATTAGCCAGTTGCATGGCGGCCGCGTTAGGGGTTGCTACATTGGGGTTTAGGAATGGGGATGATATGGAGGAAGGCATACATGGGCAGCGAGGGATGGTGTTGCCCCTGTTCTTTACCATTTCCACAAGCTGAGGGTTGCTAGTGATAAAGCGCCTGGTGTCCTTTTTCACTGCCCCACCCATGCCTGCACTGTGCAGCTTCCCTCCCTGATGCATCTGGCTGACTGTTAGATAGTTAATCAGTTGTCTGTAGGCCTCGCTGCCTTCCTTCTGGTTCAGCCCCTTAAAACTGGCCTGTTGTTTTGCATGCAGATCATTGTGGGACTTCTTGCTTCCAGTACCTGTGGTCTCTTTATGCTTTGATGGTGTGGCTGAGGAAGGTCGGGCCTGTTCGGCCCCAGCGCCAGGTGGGTGAATATTTGGTAGCATTTTCCGAAGGAGGGCGGGGTCTGCATGAGGGTGGAGGTCTTTTCCCTGCGCGCCCTGAGCAGGGTTGTTGTGTTTGCTATCTTCATAGTTCAGCACCCTGAGTAATGACGACGAGGAAGTGGAAAGTGGGTGCCTTTGCAAATGGTGGTGTTTTGATTCAGCCGCACCAGGGCCAAGCGGTGAGTCAGTCGGGGTGGCGCAGGCACTGCTGTTCGTGCTGCCACCAGCGTCCAGTGATGAGCACAGAGAACCCTGCAGTGAACTGTGAGCTTCTCCTTGCAAACTTGAAATCCTTTTCGCTAGGTGGTACTCGCACAACCGTGCAACACTCTGCTGTCTAGAAATCGGTTGATGGTCGCTTTGTATGTCAGATCCCTGGTTAGACCCCCCTGATCTGGAGTTTTTGGTTGGAGAAATCAATGATGCTACAACGAGGTGTTCGTCTTGTTCCACAGGTGCAGCTCCATTGTCTGTACCACAGTCCCCTATGTTGACACCATCTAAGAGGCGATCTGTGGCAGAGGAAGGAGGGCGCGGAATTCTGGGATGGTCACGGACGATGCTGCTTGCTCCAGAACTTTCTTCTAAAATAGAATTTTGTCGTCCTTGACTTTCCCCTCTCTCGCAAAATGAGGTGCGTTGGTCAAAGTTGAGATGGTTGCGACTGCCACCTCTCTCTCCTCGATACCCTTCCCTTGTGCTGAAGGTGTTATACTTCCCGCTGGAGTCTGCTGACTTCTGGTGATGCTTCCCTCCGGGTGTGACGGAGCTTGGGCGCTGCAGAGTGGACGAGAGGTTAGTCTGGGACCTCACCACCAAGGTGTCTGGCCCAGATGATGCAGTTTCCAAATGGGGGCTCCGTCTTGGAGGAACTGCTGGAGGCTGAAGGTGCCTTGATGGACTGAGAGATTTCTTCGGCAATGTTCCTCCTGTCCTGGGTGAGACGGGGAATTCGGTTTTCTCCTCGAGTAAAGGTTGGTATCCCTCCCTTGTGGCCACAAGGAGACGCATGTGACTCTCACTGAGCCTGTGAGAAGCTGCCAGCTCTGAGATTTCTGTCATCTCTGAGGAGTTGGTCTCATTTCCAGAATCTGAGGAAGACCCTGGGCTGAAGCCTCGAGATGCGTAAACACCTAAAATATAAGAAAACATATGTGGTCAATCAACTAAAAATGAAACAAGTTAATTCATATTTGCAATTAAGGAGAAGGCACATTATAGAAATAGTTTTGATGAATGTGTTTTTTTTAACTTTGTTAACTTAAAAGTGGCAAAATGTCACAGTATATTAGAGAAGCAAAACAATTATTAAATACACTAAAAACATTTTTTTTTGTGGATTAAATCATCATATGACAGATCCACGCTGTCACTGGGACATTGGATTTATTTGGGGTAGGTTAGGTTGAGTATAAAGGTGTGAAAACCGAAATGATTGTGATAAATCACCGACCTGGGTGGTTCCTGTTGGGTGGTGGCGGGGGAGGCCTCTGCTCAGAGACAGACAGAGCCTCCAGTGCCTGCAGAGTATTCACAACAGCATTCTCCAGCCTCGTCTCCCCTCCCCTGGAACTTTCCCCCTCTCCATGTGTTGGAATGGCGTCAATTAAAGATACTGGGATATCGTCATTGTCCTGTGTGCTTAGCGGCCTCCCCTCGGGGGCCGCGTCCTCATCAGAACTGTCCCGAAAACCCTGTGGTGGGGCGGCGATGGCGAGGTTGAGCGTCTGCAGCAGCGTGTCGTCCTCATCCTCATCAACACTGCCGTCTCCCTCGGGAGGGGGGAGCGACGTCAGGTCGATGATGTCGTCTGTAGAACCAGAAAGCGTGAGGAAGGTGGATTTCCCAGCTGCCGTGGCGAGCCCTCCTCCTTGGTTGCTGCAGTTTTCATCTCCCAGTCCTCTGCCATCACCCACAGGTGTGCCCCCGGTGGAGTCCTCCTCGCAGGAGGCATCATCATCATCCTCGGCGTCATCCGTCGTGTCGCGATAGAACAGGTCTCTCAGCAGCGGCTCCTCGCCACCTTGCTCACTTATAATGTTACTATAGACATGTGTCAGACCACTAAACTGAAATGGCACCGTGTCCTGTGACCGAAAGTCTGTGTTATTGTGCAAGTAGAGCGGCCGGTGCTCCGGCACCTCGGGGCTCTCCAATAGTCTCTCGTAGCCCAGGTTCTTAGACTTGTTCAAGGGCTGGTCCCCCCCGAATATGAACGACACTTTGGCACTCCGAGGTGAGTCTTGAGGTTTGTGTCTGGTAGCGGGGGGAAGAGGAGGGGGCAATGGACTTCTCCGTGTCCCGAGGTCTCTTTCGGGGTTTTGGGGCTCGTGGAAGTACGGGGAGATGCTGTTTTCCCTCTGCCCGTTGCCTGAATACTGAGAGTCCCGGTTGTAGACCTCTCCCTGGCCGGGTGATGTCTCATTTCCCCCCAGAGATGTGCTGTACGGCCACTCCAGCACACGATCCTGACCTGCACACAGCAGCCACACAGGGTTTTTATTACTTTATGTCTTTTATATTTGATGATGATAAAGTTTTAAAGGATTTTCTCTTCGCAAGACTTTTGAGAGCTCTTCTTCAGGAATGTGAGGTTTTATGCTGCACTGTGACACATACATTTTTCAAGCGTCTCTGTATAACCTTGAGTTCCTCTCTTTTAAAATAGAGCATATAATGGAGTGCTCTGCCATGAAACTTTGAACTCCTCAAGAAACATAAATATATTCTCACCCTAGTGACAATTTTTTCAATGAAAGATTTAAATACTTAAAGTAAACTTAAAGAAATACCTTACAAATTTGTCTATTTTTCTATTTTAATGTTATTGCAGGTCCTCTCCCCCAGCTGTTTAATTAAAAAATATGAAGCATGTTTATATAATAATTTTATCATAAATAATAATATTTAGAAATAGTATTTTTGTAGATTTAACCTTTTTTTTTTAAGGGAATCAGTTTATTATTATATGTTACATAGTTAATAACCACTCACTGTCATCCCCTCCTGTGTGGTTGCAGTGGGCCATGCTGAAGATAGATCTCCTTGAGTCCACTAGGAGGCGATAGTAGCCTGCTGTTAGGCAGGCCAGGTTCATTGCGTCACTCGACTCCATGATGAGTGTGATGGGCTGTTAAAAAAAAGAAAAGGAAAAGAGGAAATAAGAAAGAAAGTGGAAAATCAACAAATGCTAAAAATGGTGTCAGACTAATTGATGTTTGCTGGTCCAGAAAGAAACTCACCCTGACGTCCAGAACATGCAGCTCCAGGCGGACGTTGACATCGTCCTCGGTGAGGATCTCGATGCGGTTGACGTGGCTGAAGTCAGCCAGCAGGGCCACGAGGTTGGTGCGGGTGTTGATAACATGACTGATGCCGTACCGTGGGCCCACTAGCAGCATCACTTCTGTCTGTTTCTCCCCTTGCTACAGAAAGTAAACGTGTGCGCATTAGACACCTGTAATCAGTCTCCATGCTGAAAAGGTTTTAGCAGCGAGTTTGACCAAGTTTCTCCTCAGACCTTCATCATTTCTAAAAACGAATGGCCTTACCAAAAGTATTGATTTGAACTCCCTCCCTCCGTAGAGTCGGAGTTCACTGAGGTACCTCAGGTAATGCACCTTGGCCTGCAAAGCAGTCAGCTGCAGAGAGGAGAGAATTGCATTAGTAAGCATCTGAAATGGAATCACTTCAAACCCAACAGAAGCATTTGTCTTCTAATGTCAGGATGTGACGCATTCCTCAAGCCATTTTGATCTGGACCACTGATTTTCCATTACAATCCCATCATATAAATTAAATCTCATCAAATTCTGAAGAGCTTCTCCACCGCAGAACTCTTTATGGCTTTGCTTGCGGCAACGATTTTTAAAAATCTAACATGAAAGGACCAAAAGTGCATCTAAAGCTTCATGTATAAGGTATATATCCACATGCTCAATGCAAAAGCAGTGACAATGACTTTATAACCATTTAGAATGTTCATGAGACTTATATTGCACCTTATATTTGCTTTATAGTCCCCTAATGTCCCCTAAATTTGAGAATACATCTGGACGACAGTATAGACAGATAGTGAGGTAAGATATTTTACCTCACTAACTGTCACAAAAACAAAAGGCTAATGGCGGTGTCTGACCTCGCCTGGTGAAACCAGACATCCCCCATTAAAACATAATTTTGCCACTATGAATTTCTCACTCAGTCCTTGGCCCTTCCGCAAAACCAGGCGAGCGGCCTGATTTGATGAGGGCCGAAGCGATAACTTCAAGAGCGTAATGAGAAAGCTGATTTGGAGGGGCGGCGGCGTTGAGCTCATCGGTGCAGCCCGGCCGAGTTCCTCCCTAATGAATAGACGAGATATCAGCCGGCACTGTGAATACAAATGATTGAACTGCACGTTCTTACCGCTCGGGCTTTGAGGGAAGAGATCAATATCTTTCAGGTTTGACTGGCGTTTTACTACACACATATATTAGCATATAAACCAATGGAGTTCAGGCATGTTTACCCTCAGCTACATCCCATCAGCCCCTGCATGAAGCTGAACAAAGGATGATGGGCTTTGACATAGAGCACTTCTAGTTTGCCTACTGATGAGCGGCGATGTCCAAACAATCTGTTTCAGTGGCTGCTTAATTTCTCAAAGACATCATGTCTAATAAATAACTTTGAGGATTTAAGCTTGTTATGTTTGTTATGGTGAAAGCACGACGGGGACAGAAAGGTCAGACACATATCACCATCATTTTCAATTTATACATTTTCATTCAAATCATTCACGGGGGAGTTTGGCCTATTTTAATACGATTTGCTTTAAAAAGATCAGATAGTTCAAGTGAAGCTGGGTCGGTGGCACCTGACTGGGACACGTGTGAGCGAATTTGAATATCTTATCGAGCACACGGCGAGCAAATGAACCTTGCTCGCTATTTGCATTATCATTCAAGGCCTGTCCCGACACAGGGGTCGTAGGTGGACATGGGTGGGAACCCAGACAAGGTTGAGCGAGGCAGCGATGCTATTTTAAGGTATTGCGTCAGAAAACAAATGTGTGTGTGTGTGTCAGAAGGTTTGTAAACAAGGGCAAGGAAAGACAAAAGAGCGATGCTTACTTTTTTCCCTGGAGGCACGAGGTTCTGGTTGGTTTTGAGGATGTGTGTCAGGGCCTTCCTGATGTTTTTCTCCTTCATGGTGGACAGCACGGCAGGAGGCAGGAACACCGGCAGACCCCATTCCTTTCTGTTACGAGGACATCGATCTACGTTCAAACTTAAGTGACTCTTCCACTGCACCCGGGACAAGCACTCACAGTCAAAGGCTAGAACTGAGGTGTTTACTCTCTTAAAGCTGTCGGTTCTGGAACAGAGTGTAACTTTCAGGAGGAGAACTGCTCTTTACTTTGAAAAGTGGATGCACTGAATAGAAACCTATTTAAGGGGGCGTATCAGCTGTAAGACACCACTGAATATAAAATAGATAAAAATCCGCTTTGAGGTAATTGGCAAGTCAGAGTGATATTATTGTGAACAGAATATTAATTTGTGTTTCTCACACATTTTATTTTAGATTCCACAATTTCTTTTCGATATTTAAACTGCAACGAACTAAAAACAACGAGGACTATTTCTCTGATAATCTTCTGCCGTCATTTATTACTGAAGGCGCAGCTCCAGGCTGTTTCAAATCACACATCCTGTTAGTGGCTACACATATCGCCACTTAATTCACACACACACACACTTACTGGATGTATTTGAGTGAGACCTTCTGGCTCTGTCTGGTCGTCATGGTGAGGATGTACATCTGCAGTGCGGCCAATCGCAGCGCGGCGTCGTACTTCAGCTCGGGGCCGAACCGCTCCAAGACCACGTCGTTGCAACACTACAGAGAAGCAGAAATAGTCACAGGGGAGCCCAACAAATCATGTCCTTGGGCTTGTGAACTGTATATCGTTTCTTTTTAGAGAAACAATGGATCCCCTTCAAGTCCAAGTAAAGTTCTTAACGTTTGCGGTTTGAGATTCCTTCAAAGAGAAACAGGGTCCACTCCCTCATGAAGGATTTAGAAGCACGAGTCAAGAAGACATTATTAGCTTTCCTTCTCTCAAGCAGTTTCACTAGACTAATTATCAAAGAATCTTATGGGGTAGTCATTTATTAGTTTTTACCAGGGCAGGAGTGTTTTTTTTTTCAGGACTAGGAGTGCAAAATTCCAGGAATATTCAAAGCTGGAAACTTTCCAGTGGAATATACGGGAATTAACGGGAATTAACAAGAAATTGTGTGGGTAATTTATACTAACTGTATTTACCTTGTCATATACAGATATAAATATAAACATTTTGTTTTGTCATAGGCTGATTTGAGCCCTGAGGAAACTTTGGGCACTTGACTATATGCTTCTGCATCTTTGTGTCATTCTTAACATAGGTCTTTGCACAGTATTTGCAAATGTACACAGCCTTTCCTTCTACATTGGCTGGGGTGAAATGTCTCCACACATGAGATTGAGGCATTGTTCTGTAGAATAAGATGAGAAAAAGCTTGTAAAAACATCACTAATGCAATGCCAGAGATATAAATAGTTGGCCAGTTGGAATCGTCTTTAATTTTTTTTTACAATTGATGGATAAATGAGTAGAAATAGGCTAGATGAAAAGGGTTCATTCAGTTTGTAAGTAATCAAAAGCCAGAATCAAACTGCATCCCTCTCAAACATGAGCTATCCGACTAAAACAGGATATTTTAATGTAATAATAAATCACTTTAATAATAACAAGTAGCTTTAAGGCCTCACCTGCACATAGAGGTATTCAAACGCCACGGCGTCTCTCCGGAGCAGCTCCACGGGGTCCCGCGGCACGAAGCTGATCCTGAAGAAACACTTCATCTTGTCGGAGCCGTACCTCTGGGTCACCTGGGGTCGCAGAGGCGGGAGAGAGCGAAAACCACCTTAGTACTTTATATAAGCCAATAAAAATATTCCCAGCAACATAAAGAATATTCTTAGTACTAAAAGCAATAGGTATGGTAGCAGTGGCCATAGTGGTACTGGTGGTAATAGAAGCATTAGCAGGATTAGGTGTAAGAGCCGTGCGATTAACATTGGCTCAGTGCAAGAAGTAGCAGTATTAGGAGTGTTAGTAGGTGTCATGGATCGGTAATAGTATTACTAGTAATTGTAGAACGGTGGAGGTATTTACTAGGCAGATAGAGCTGGATAATACGGAATGGCATTATCAGGTGCACCAAAGTTAGGGGCTGGATTGGCATGGTGGTGTTGTCAATCCATGCCAATCCCATTGAGTTTTGGTGCAGCCCAGGGCAAAGGAAGTTTTATTAATTACTTTCTGTGGCATTTTTGTCAGTTCCTTAAATAATAACTTCCTCCTAACCTACAAATCCCTCCATGCTCTGGCTCCCCAGTACCTGTCTGACCCCCCCCCCTGCACTCCATCTCTTACCCTGCGGCCCACAGATACGGTCGACTCGCCGACCACCTGAGAACCTTTTAAAGATTCCTTAAAACAAAGGGCTTTTGACCTTCAGTTACTTTATCACTCGCTGGAGATTCTACGATTTTCTTAGATATGGGTGATATGGGTACCTTGAAAGGCGCCATATCAATCAAGGTTATTATTATTATTATTATTTTTATGAGGTTCCTGATCTAAGAAACAGGTTTTATTTGCAAAGTTCGATGACTTCCTGTTTCTTTTTTCCAATATAAGAGCTAAGATTGTTTGGCCTTGGAGCTGACGGCCATTCTATAGTAACACATTTATTATAGTAAACAGAGGTACCAAAGTAAAAGTACTAAAAGCACAGTAGAACATCATATATAAGAGATTTATTACCAATCCATCGTCATATAGCAACATAATAAAGTGAAGGTGAGACAACAGGGAGCAGTAGTTTAATTCACTGGTGTCCAACCTTATTACCTACTGTCCCCTTCAATCCAATAAACTCCTGAGTGACCCCTCATGGCACTACAGGCCTAGATGATTTGTTTCAACCTCTCTCTGACAGTGGGGGTGGGATTCACACTGGATTTATATGGCTCAATGTTGTCATTGTTACGGCATCATATTATAGCAACCTGTCACCGAGTCTGACACTCAGGTGTTTTACAGTGTGGCGTATGTTTTATCAAACATGTCGGTGAAGAATGAGTCTGAAACATTAATCTGCCATTGTGTGTGCGTGTGTGGGTGTGTGTGTGGCACATGCAGAGCTTGAACTGAGTGGTATGAATATTAAAATTGTCCTCTTGTGATAGCGCAACCTCATTAGAATGTACCGGGCACTGTGAATGAATGTGTGTGTGTGTGTGTGTGAGGGAGGGTAGGTGTAATGTGAGCTGTCGCCCCTGCTGTTCCAGGGCTGATAAATTGACACCGAGGTCCAAGTGCTGCTTCGAATACTGATGTATGTGTGTGTGTGTGTGTGTGTGTGTGTGTGTGTGTGTGTGCAAGTGGATGTGTGTATCTGAGTGTGTGTGCCAGACAGAGAAGGGGGACAAAGAAAGTGAAAGGAGAAGGTAAACATCCCGTACCTGAGTAAGCATCTCCTGTTCGTGCAGGAGCAGCAGTTTGCTGCCAGATCCCTCCACCCTCTGTTCGAACATCAGGGAGAAGTGCTCAATGCATTTGATGGACAGCTTCTCCTGCAGGGTCAGGATCACATCCTGAGAGAGAGAGAGAGTGGGAGAGAGAGAGATAGAGTGGGAGAGAGAGTGGGAGAGAGAGAGAGAGAGAGAAATACATTCATAAAAACAAGGCAAAAAAGGACTTTTAGTCAAATTCTTCAGCGACTTACAGACCTGCCAGTCATTTAATCACTTACATCAGGGGTCTTCAACGTTTTTCAGGCCAAGGAACCCCAAACTGGTGGAGAGATGGAGCAGGGACCCCCTACTATATATATTGTATAAACTTGTGTTTTATATTAAACTGGGCCTAATTCCATATTCAAACATAGCTACCCTGTTATTGTGCATTCAATACTGAGCTATTCAGATATAACACAGGTTCATATATTCATGTTTTTAATTTGTGGTAGGTACAGGGTGGCCATGCCTCTGCCATTTATAAACATACATCTTGTATACAACACTGAGCTATTAAAGTAATTCACAGATTCATGTTTTTATTTTAAACATACATGTAGAAGAGACATCTGTGGATGGCACACATACTCCCACATTAGTGAGATGTTGGATACTGATGGGTAGCACACAACTTATCTAACCTTGGACGAATGGAGGTAGGGGCAGAGGGTCAAATAAGCCTCTCAATATGTTGGATGCATGTTAATGTGACATTTAAATTTGTGGAAAAAAGATTGTTTCGAAAATAAATCAAAATTATAAAAATATAAAAAATTGTCTAATCAACCAAACATTTCGCGACCCCCCCTGCAGTACCTCCGCGGACCCCTTAGGGGTCGTGGTCCCCTGTTGAAGACCCCTGACTTACATTATACCTTTTTCAGCAGAAACCCAAAGTTAACATATATTTAGTAGCAACATGTTTGAATTCAAAAACATTCTGCATAGTAACTGCCTTCTCCTGGTTGTAACTCGGCTTTTGCAATTAAATTAGGCTGATCTGGAGGCAGGTGACGTATCTGTTTACATCACCCGGGAGGGGCTGGGTATCTCTTTTGATTTCTTGGAAACTTTATATATATATAAAAACAACAAATATATTCATGGTAACGTTAGCCTTCTAATTAACGTAACGTTACCACTCTTGAGACAGCCTTCAATCCTTCTTGCACTTGCATCGCCTCGGCTCCGAGAGCTCCGGCTTTGGATGCAACAGGGTTTGGAGGCAGCATCTGGAACTGATCCTGCTCCTGGTCCTCCAGCACACTACAGCCCACTTCAGGGGATTCTTGAGGGGATGATTGCTCCACTTCAGAAGAGCCCTCTTTGGCAGAGAATGGTGATTCTGTGCCGCCTCAGCCCCCTGGCCAGTTTTCATTGTTTTTTCTACCTCTTTAACTTAATGACGAAAATGAAGTTTCCATTTCCCAAATAAAAACGAGAGCATGCTTTTTGCTTGAACGAGGTGCTCGAACAAATGGAACTGGAGAAGTGATTGAATTTCATGGTCCGTGCGAGTGTATCAAGACAGACGCTAATTTGCATTCCAAATGAATTTCTCTCTTTGTAATCATAGATACTGCAGCGACTGCTAATTTTCTTGAGCGTGCCTTAAGGGGTGGCACACACACACACAGACACACATACATGCAGACACACAAACCTTGATCGAGGTACTGCTGTCAAAGCGAAAAGACTTGGTCTGCCCGTTCTCCAGGTAGACCTTCAGGACATTTGGCATGAACAGCAGAGAATTGTCCTTCACCAGGTTCTGCGGAGGAGGAAAGTGATCGGTCGTTTCATCCTGAGCGTTAATGGTCACGAGAACAGAAAAACAGGTGAAGTGTTTAATGCCCGAAACAAATTGCAATAATCACAAAAGTGTCATGTTGTAACACAATTTTACGATTGAAATCATCTATACGGTGCACTGAATTGTCTGACTTGTGTGGTCAGTTGCCACCATCTGGCATCCTCTATATAGGTCATACATAAGAGTGCGTGTGTGTGTGTGTGTGTGTGTGTGGGTGAGTGTGTGTGTGGTACTGACTGGAACCTGGCCGTTTATAATGACCTCCTCTGCAAAGCGCACTTTGACCGGATTGGACTTGAGCATGGCTTTTTTGGCTGCACTGATGAACGCTGATTTAGGGGACTAGGAGGCGTCCGTCCAAAAAGACAGACGAAGAGAGAGAGAGAGAGAGAGAGAGGGAGAGAGAGAGGAAGAAAGAGACAGACAGATGGAGGGGGAGAGATAAAGAGAAGCATAAACACACGGTCAAATCAAGAGGAAAGAAAACTGGTCCCGGCACATTAAGTCGACAATTAGAACCCAAAAAGTGACACCTCATTTATTTGATCAATTATCAATTATTTATGAATTGTTTAACATTTAGGGTTTCCATGTGGATTAACAGTATTTACACTAAGGCGTCCGATTGATTGGATTGCCGACAAACTACAATTCCCTTGACGACAGCTGACAACCCCTCTCACTTCAAAGTGCAGTTTGTGGTTGTACCACGCCGATTCTGTCGATCTTATCAAGTCACATGATCTCCTCCAACTTCCTAACCTTGGAAACGACTGTTGCCTGGCCAGCTCAATCTGCTAATGAGCATCATGGGACATAACAGAACACTCTAAACATGTCTACCGCCACCGGTGTGTTTAATAGTTGTTGGACAGCACTGGAGCTCAATGGCACGGAGAAGAAAGATATAAAAAGTGATATGAAATATGTCAGTAGGATCCATTCATTGCTGGACTGGGCTGTTTAATGGGATTAGTCTTTAAATGCAGGAGAGACAAGGGCAGACAGGCATTGTCCTTAATGGAGAAACAAATATTTTTCAGGATAATTGTTGTGAGATTACGAAAGAACGACAGCAATAACAACATACTGGGGGGATATTACTCATTATCATCACGTTCTTTTTCTGAATTATATTCAGGTATCATCTGGGAAATGAATGGATAAATTGGACCTTTAAGAATATAAAGGGTGATAAATAAACAAAAAAGAGGACGAGAACCGAATAATTCTCCTCTCAGATTTCTAATTTCAGCGTTATGGTCTCATTGATAAGGCACAACCCATGTGGTCTCTTCTAAAAATCCATTCACAAGAGGGGATCTACTCACAGGATACGGTTGGACAACAGTCAACACGATGGATTCCTTGCAGCTCCTGAAACAAGAACACACGGCAACTCGAGTTGAGTCGACAATGTATCAGGAGGATCGCAACAAATGTATCACACAATCGCGACAAACGACAAGAACTTGATTAGGTACGGTGATGCGGAAATGAGACGCCTCTGGCAATCACAGCTCACAAGAAGAAACAGTTCCAACCACCACACACACACGTACATATCCACTCATTATATCTGCATTAAAAAAAATAAAGAGCAACAAACCGAAACATGATTTCAGTCACGGGGAGCTGTGTGCGTTGAATTAGCTCAACGCTTAACAATTTGGCTTATTAATTATGAACACTTCCTGCATTTTGTTTGCGTGATGAGCAGAAGTGTACGGGCTGTTAACTAAGCCATGAGCAGACGAGTGGAAAGCGTCACCGATCCGGGCGAGAACTCCATCGGAGCTTTACAGAGCTCTGTAATATGAATGATAATAATCACGAGAACACAGAAAGTTGTGTGCTCTTAACCTGATATTTAAATGTTTGAAAACCCGAAAAATAAATCACCTAATACCACATTATGTTTTAATGCTGTACATGATCCTGTATCTAGCAATGTTTTATATATAACTGATTTTAAAGAGTCCAAATTAGTAACTCTCAAAATTAGAGGTATCTTGCCATGCATGTGGTGAAATTCTGAGATGTATGCCTTTAACCCCTTGTGGACGAATGTCGCGAATTCGCCTCAAACCCCATTCCGGTCTTAATGCTGCCGAGGTGACGATTGTGCCTGATGGTGCAAATACTACACATACCAAGGAAGGTATTGGAAGCACTCTGCCGCCATCTAGTGGTCGGAGTGGAAAATATATACAAGCCCCTCGGGACTGTGCAGCAAAGTTATGTGGAGGTATTAAGCTGTATTTGAAATACTGTGATGATGGAACAGCAATGATTGTACAGAAACATATGTTGTTTTTCAATTTCAATCAAAAGCAGCATCAATCTACATACCAGAGACTGGAAAATGTGTTAAATTAAGGTTATGCCCCATTTTGCCTAATGTCGCTAATTTGCGTCATACCTTAATTTCGTATCTATTGTATATGATATATTGAAATTAACAATCTCCAATTACTTAAGCATCTGTATGACAGCCAAAAACACAAATAATATATTTTTTATATAATTGGAAATTAATTCAGGCAGTAAGGGGTTTAACATTTAATACCTTTAAAATGACACAAAAACACAAATCTCACTGACGACCATTTTCACAGGCAACTTTGGTAACGAGTTTTTCCAGGTAGAACCTTTTAATGCGTTTTTCCCTTATAAAATGTAAGTATCAATAAGCTGCAGTGAAGGATTGTGGGTCAGGCCGACACCCAACTACTATAGCCTTCATTGATTCTGACAGAGCACAGCGTCCCTTGTGTTTCTGCATCTACCTGACGAGGTCGATGACTCGTTCTCTGGGAGCCGAGCTGACGGGCTCGTCGTTAATCATGATGATCTCATCGCCTGGCATCAGCCTCCCCTCTGATGGACCACCTACACGCACACACACACACACACACACACACACAGACACGCACACATGAATAAACAAAAGCAAACAAGTGGGAGTTGATCAAACCACTGCTCGATCAAAGCAGCAGTGTTCCTGTCTGTCAGCGGCGGTCCATGAATGAATCAGCGTGTGAATCCGTGTGTGTGCGATCGTGTGCATTTTGTGTTGCAACGCAGATCATTTGTGAACTTGTTTGTGTGTTTGCCTCCTGCCATATGAAATATGTGTGTCGCATGCACTCCCTTCCTTGGCTCAGCCCTCTGACTAGAAAACTCATGAGTTCAGCCGTCTGTTTGGAATTCAGCACTGATTGATTATTGAGGCTCCTAATCACTGTGTGTGTGTGTGAGTGTGTGTGCAGCCACTGGGAGCTGACGGCTGGTTGGCGTTTCGCAGTCATTTTGCAATCAACAAGAATAAACAGGGAAACAAACATGAATTGGTGTTTTTTTCCTTTCTTACGTGGGTCAATACTACTCACTTGTTCAATCATAGGCAGGAAGAGGCAACAGTCTGCATGGTCTCCCTCTAAACAGTCATTAGAGTGTTTGCACTGATTAGCACAAATAATATCGTAATGAGGAATTAATGAAGTCACCGGAGTAAGATGGAAAATAAGCTCGCACAGTGTGTTTTTCTTATTTTAATTGTATTAAGATTGATGACATGACTGCTCCCAAAGGTCAAAACGTCTCCCTGGTGGTTGGTTGCAGTATAGGTCATAAACCCTGCCTCCTCCATGTTAGTGGAACAAACATGGAAATTTAATTTTTCGTCCGATCACTACCTGAGCCAGTAATTTGACCTGAATACGAGCTTGTGCAGTTAAAAACCCAAACCCAAGCAACATTGTAAATGCGCTCAGTATATTTTGGCTTCATTTGTAGAAAGTGGGAGGCGGCGAAGGCGCAAAATAACATAAGCATCACCTACACTTGTAAATGGCAGCTTGGAACAGTGAATGTTACTAGAATACTCCGGCCCCAGATGGAGTATGGTGTCCCCATTGATTACTTTAATTATAAATTTCACTAGCTACTATGCTAAGATCATTGGAAATATGAGATTCTTACTTTACTAACTTTAATTCAACAAGACAATATAAATACAACTAAATATCTTTTGGACCATTATGTCAAATATAGAATATAACCGACAGTACTATACATACATTCAAATGCATGCCAGGTGCTTGGGTGAATGTCAGGTAACATGATGCTTCATTATTTATTTAGTCTAATATGTGATTTACAGAGAGTACAGTTTGAAACCCACCTGGCGTGACTGAGCGGACCACCACTGGTTTCTCACTGCCGGCCACAAACCCGAAGCCCAGGACCGGGTCCCGTCTCATCTCTACCAGGCGAGGGGCGGGGGGGACCCCATCCAGGTGAACCTCCTCCAGGGAGCTGCTCTGGGACACTTGGCTTGAAAACACAGCAAAGGAGCAAATCCGGTAAGTAACAATCAAAATGTCCATTTAGCCAAAGAGATAAGGCAAACGAGGACATCATACAGAGGACTTTGATTCACTTACAGAGCAGTCCAGACTGTTGGCTGCCGACTGAGCCAGAGTGACGGACAATGACTCAGCAAATAGTGACAGAAGAGGACACGTTGCTGGTAATAAGCACAATGACTGCTTCAGTGATCGAACCTGTTCTACGGGCTGAATGTGAATAAATTGAACATTAAAATCCGATCAATGAATTCATTCCTACAGTCAAATAGTTTCAACCTGGGTAGATATCATTAAACTTGAAATGAATGATGCGATCAGCTGTTCATAAATCACAGTCCTGGCTCGGGTTCGGCCATTAGCACAACGTTGTACACTTAAGAGCCAGATCCTGCATTTATGGGATGCCTGGAATTTTAAATCTGGGAATGATTTGCCTCCCTAGTCTGGGGCCTATTCACAATCAGGAAGGTACCTATTTTATTACATTTTTTCTGCAGCATCTCATGTATCTTGCTCTTCATGTGAGACTATCATTGATTGTAACTGACATTTCGTGCAACGTCAATGCAGGTTAAGTTTCAAATGGTCCTTTTCTCCGCCTTACTGCAAGTCACTTAGGATGAGAGCACCACTAAAGTGTAAATGCACCGTATTAGATTACAGTGAGATACTGGGGATGCAGAGTGCCCGCTAATTAAGAGGTGAAATACACTTTCGGCGGGGTTAACTCGTTCTCTGTCTGTCTCCATTTCTCCCACCCTCCCTCTTTCACGGCTTAAAAAGCTTCCCTGGCAGCCGCCGCTTCCTCCCTGCACATAAAGTCCTGCGCAGGGTGTCTATTGTTACCTGGCCAACATCCTCTCCACCTCCGACTGCCTTGGCCATCCATATGGTGGAGCATGTGAATTTCCTGCCTCATCCATCCTTTCCTCCTCACGGTCACAGATGTTTTATTTGTCGGCAAACATTGGTGGAACTCTGGGATTTTGGCACCGCTCACTAAAATAGTCTCAGATTAACAAATGACCTGTGTGGCTACATCAAGTTATTGCAGTACAAATATACCTGCAGCTTTAAATCCAGTCAGTGGTGCTGATGTAGAATGTTCCAACCATACGGGATGCAACTTCATCTCCAACCAATCCGGATCAGTCTCGATCTCCGCCCCACCCCCAACCTCCCACCTTTTCCTCCCCTTGCGCTTTCTCATTCTCTCGCCCTCATTATCGCGCGGGGGCTGCATTGTACATACGGAAATCTCAAACTAAATCTGTCTGTAATGAAGCATGTTCCAATCTGGGATGCAGGCTCATCTTCCCTGTCAGGGTCGGTGGGGTTTAATCCGGCATTGGAGGGCAGCGCGTGGATGTCACAGGGTCGGGGGAAAGCTGACAACAAAAGGTCAAATGCAATAGGGAACGTGCGACGCTAAATTCAAACTGATGCCACATGCTCAGGTCAAAGATCACCAGTAAATAATCACATTTTTATTATTATAACACTTTCCATCCATAAGTGCAAATATATTAAAACATCCAAGCCTCTATTTTTTGTCTCAAAAAAGATTTGTAATACAAATCCCTGATGTTTATGGAGAAGGGAGTCATTTTGGACAAAAGTACTTTTTCAATTAATTTAATCTGATTTAAACAGAGTCCTGAGGTCTGGTATTTTGTCTCATTGTCAGATTCTTCACTGATATCCTCCAAAAATTTACAATATCATGATATATATGAATATTTTCAGCCATGTTATAAGTAGTGCTAGAGAACGGTGGTCGAGGAGCGCGCAGCTCTCAGAAACCCACTAGGTAGAGATACAGTTAAATAAATCATTGACTTTTTACTCACTCACTTTCCATCTAAATTTTTTGTTACTTTACTTGTCTGACAGGGACACTCCATCACCGACTCAAAATCGTCCCTATATTTGACTCCCCCGTTGTGAGGAGATGGGGAAGAGAATGTAATGGGTGGGGTTACAAAGATGGGGAAAGGAAAGGGGCATAAAAGGCAATACTTTAAAAAAAAGGGTATAAATGGAGGAGAAAAAGTGAAAATGTTTAATTACATATAAAGTAATATGATAGCTGATTAGCATTCCAGAGCTTTAAGGAGCCCCACTATCAACCTATGAGGTCTAATGCATTAGTGAAAAGCAAAAAATTATAATTTTAAAAGCAGGGAGACCAGGGAGAAGGAATCGATACAGAGAAAAGGCCGGAGGAGAGGAGAGGTCAGAAAGGGGAGGGAGGGAAGGTCGGAGGGGAAATGCAGGAGCAGGAGGAGCAGGACATTAAGGGGTTGAGAGAAGAGACTGGGGAGAAAATAATGAAAAAACAAACAGAGAGAAAAGATAACGAGAGAAAATATAGGGAAGGTGTTCCACTGAGAAGTGGAAGAAAGGGAGGTAACATATATTACGCAGTAGCAGAGACCAGACTTGTCTCGAGCTCTAAGGAGTGGAATTTCAAGAACAATAATGGCAACTTCAGGGATGGAGGGGCTGAAACCATCTCTGTTCTTCAGAAATCTTCACTGAAAGCCTGCTAACCAGTGATCACATGGAATAGGATTCACTGTGCATTATGTTGGCAACAGTTCAACGAAGCATTTGCATGTTTGCCTGGCGAGAGCTTTTTGTTTCCTGCGTCATGAGAAATCCACACAGACATGCAGGTTGAATGCAAAATGACTTGTCCACACTCTGTGCATGTGGGAGGGACAAGGGATGTGGAAGTGGGAGGAGCATGGGGCTTTTGCAACCAAGTGGGGGCTTGAGGTTGTATCTAGCTCATCTTCCATTCTGTGGCATATTTAACTGGCCACGTTTTAAGTGCATTAGACCCTTGGATTATTCTTCAAAGGGTTTATAATCCATATTTGTTTACTGTCCATTCTGTGCACGTACATATCTAAACGCACTGTTTTCACGTTCTGCACGTTATTGTGTTCGTATAAATTTCCAATGTCCGTTCACTTCTCAGGTATGTACTTGGATTTCTAGGCACGATTCTCATTTCATAACGTGCTGGGACAACTGGTTTGATGCCTGAAGGCAGCTCTTGCAGTGTCAATGATAACCTAAACAAGAATCTGGAATCATGAGAGATCTGCCCAATGAGGGCTTATCACACGGTTCAAACTGATTTACATCCACGCTGCAATTCTCCAGTGGTCGGCCGCGATGTAACCAGTTATGACGGTTGAAACTCGAGGTATTTGCATGATTGTGCGTGAAGACATTGCTTGTGATAATGTTCATACATACTTGGTTAGGCAATCCCGTCCATCTCTGGTGCTGTTCATGCTGTCCCAGCAGTAAGGAGGGCCCTGCAGCCCGCCCCACGAGCCTGGGCCAGGGGGCGGCCAGCCCGACGTTTTGTTCTTATGGCTGAAAAACAAGAAAAAAAGATAAAGTCAGTGATAGTGCCTCGTGTTCAACCCTGACTCTTACGATTCTGTGGAAGGTTTTTTGTTCGGGAACGGGACGATCTACAGAGCATTACTCAAACCCCAAAATAAATGTAGCTACATACTTCAGTCTGTCTACAGAAATACATAATTTAAGAGAAGAATCAAATGTGAATTTATAAAGCCCCCATCTACCCCACTCTAAATAAATAAAGATACCCAGAGACACTCTGCACAGCTCTGGTTAGATTACTCTCCCTCTTGTGTGAGATAGCACTGCTTAGTGCAATCAACCACAGTCCAATGATGGCTCGTTGGCTCCGTAGATAGGCAATCAACGGCTGAATGTACGGTCAGTTGCTCTGCAGAATTGTATGTTTGAGCGCGGCGAGGGAAAGCACCGATGTGACAGCTCATTCGCTTAATGCAGATTGCGCCAACAAGGTGATTGAGGATTTCGGGAAAGCGGAGATAGAGAGAGAGAGAGGCCAAGGGAGCAGAGAGAAAGTCCAGTGCGGCTCCTGAGCAGGAATTATGGGAAAATGTTGGGATTTAAACAGATGATCTGTGCCGAGTAAATACAAAAGGAGAGCGAGGGAGACTATCGTGACTACATCAACTTTGGAGCTTGTTCGAGTCACAGCGGGTCAGGGCGATGGTGAGAGCAGAGCTTGCTGTAATATCTGTGATGCGAAATGCAAATCTGTACAAGGGAAGCGCAACCGACCTGATGAACCACCTGGTCAAGCACAGAATATACCGAAGGGCTTAGGAGTGTTCCATGTTTTAATGTCACCCACGGGAGCTGGAGCTAATGCTAGCATGACTGGAGCCAGCACCAAAGAAGCCAAACCCTCCATGGACAATCGACACATAAACTGCGGCATCGTCGACATATACAAGTACTTAAATATTATAATATACACTATGTAAGTACTGCAGTAGATTACAACAGAAAAGTGGTAATACAAAATGTAACATTGGGTACAAGTACCATATTCCAGCTACCGTATCGTTTCAAATGTTAATGCTGCCCGACTCTAGTGACTAATTATGCACAGGTCATAAGGTGCTTATTCCATAAATCTCCACAGAAATAATCAGAAATGCAACAGATGTTCATGAAGCAAGAGGAATGCAGCTGCTTCTTAGCATTGGGCCGACGCACTTCTTTGTTTGATTTATCTTTAGGGGCTTTCGTCCCACGGCCGTAAACCGCCAAGACTCTACTTTATTGTTCTGACCCTGAATCTGTGGCAACAAGCTGATGCATAGTTACAGTAATAATGAAATGATAAACGAGTTTTCAATGCCAAAAAACAGACGGATATTCAATTACACAGCAGAAGCACAAGTTGCAACATCAGTACTTTGACCTTTGAACACTGATAGAGTCGAGGACCCAACACAAATTCAAAAGATAGGTTAAAAAAAATGCATACTAGATGAGGACGTCCTCGCCGAAAGCATCCAGCTGATCCATTCCCATATTGTGATTTTGACGGGTTGAATACATCAGTAAGTCATAGCTTACAGTGTGTGAGAATGAAAACCGTCCGTCAATGCTTCAGCCAGAACCGACTGCAAGGGAAACAAAAAACAGCCGATACCGAAGTCCTCCCGAGAAGCAATAGATCCATTTCAACCCTCCAGGCTTTCCACTTCCACTGCTCTGGAGTCAGTTGCCGTCGGACTCCTGTGTTTCTGCTGATCCTCCAGTCGTCCAAAGGAAAGACAGATTCGCCGCCACCTCAGAATGACAATCAGAGACTCTCGTGTTCAAATTACACAGAAGCCGCGGTGCTACCGGCTGTGCGGATCTCCAGTGTGCAGCCCGACATTCATCTGTGTTTCTCATTGTGCTGCTGCAGAGAGCAGCTTTGGTCCGAACTAAACTAAACTGCCGTGGCCTCGCCTCCTTTATCCCATAATCCCTCTCATCACAGAGAAAACAAATCCACGCTGTGTGTGTGTGTGTGTGTGTGTGTGAGTATGAGTATTTGTGTGTGTACAAGAGAGACAGAGAGAGAGAGAGAGAGAGAGACAGGGAGAAAATGAGAGAAACTGTGCGCAACTGTGCATGTATATGGGAGGACGGGATGGTGTGTGTGTGTGTGTGTTTGTGGAGTAAGAGGATTTTAGAGAGCAACATCGTGTATGGAAACAGCGCTCCATCTCAGGGATGGAGACTCACAGCAGGAAGAAGAAGCTGCCTCTTAAGGTTCACCTCGACGGCATTAATATTTCACTCTTCACTTCTGATCGTCCACCAGGACAAAGTACTTTCTTTGACCTAAATTCCAACATCAAGAAGGAGTGTTTACACCAAATACTGTGCCATCCTGAAGATGCTGAGATATGTCAGTGGTTAAGGGTGACAACTGACCAGTTGGTAGCACGATAAAGTCACGAGGACCACCAAGGCAATTTCCTGTATGTGTAAATATGCTTGGCAATTAAAATAATTCTTCTGATTCTGAGGACTCATCCTCTTGGGACCAGGAATATCTTGACCAAATTATGTGACAACACATCTTTTGGGATAAAAGCAAACATGTGATGCAAAGTCATAGGATAACCAGTTTTTGTATACATCCTCTGGATAATGGGAATGTCTGTATCAAATTTCATGGCAATCCATGAAAATAAATGAGAGAAATGCTGTGCAGAAACTTCCAGGCATTGGCACATCCCAACCCAAAGTGCACTTGGTGGAAATATAACCTCTGACTTCACCTTTTGAAAGTTGCCTCCTCGATGAACTATGCAGCAGCTTCTGCCCAAGTGCTCTAACACAAATTTGCCGCATTGACACAGGGTTTTTCCCCCTTGTTTGCCTCCTGTTTGAAACATTTCCTTTCAACATACCAGGAACCCAATATGTGCATCGGAAGGCAGTGGCAGGGAGTCTGGTTCTTCGGGTTGTCTTTGCTGAAAAGGCCAGCGTATTGACCACAACAAGAGTCTTTTCTCTCTCTTTCAAACAGATCAATTCATGCACCACAACAACACCAGACAGTCTAAACAATCAGGTGAATGCTTATAACAATGTTTGGGCATGAGGTTAGGGCAACAGCAGGATGATACCGATGGATTGATAAATGTAAACTAATTTGAAAATGTACTATAATCTGAAATTGTATGTATTATTTTAAACAGATTAATAGATTCTCAGATGATATGGTTCCTTGGGGTCTTGATGAAATGTGTGTAACATATTTTGGTCAAAATACCACAAGGATCATTTAAAACAGCACCTTTTTACCCTGTCTAAAACAGCCCTCCTCAGATTGACCTGTTTTGAGTGCCCCGCCCCCCTCACCCCTGGTGAGCCTGGCTGCGAGAGCCCCAGCTCCCCAGCACAGCCCTGCAGTGGGAGCAATGGGAGCAGTGGGAGCTTGAGCTGGCGCATCAGCAGCAACCCTCCACACTGTTGAGTCAACGTTTAGAGGTGTCCCGGGGTCCCTTGTTTATGCGGCCACTTAAATGTCTGACGGGTAGCAGCAACGAGCTAACGCTAGCCGGGCTCCACCGGCCCGGTTAGCTTGCGAGCTAACGCTAGCTCGCGAGCCCGGCTCCCCCGCTAGCGTTAGCTCGCAAGCTAACCGGGCCAGAGGGGCCCGGCTAGCGTTAGCTCGCTCCTCCAAGGCCATGTAGCGAGACTCATGTAGTGACCACATGGTGTGGCTATGACGTTTATTTCGGTCATAATCCCATTCGACGCACTCTAGCGTATCATTTCTGAAATAGAGGAACCACAACAAATCGCGGGAGTTGTTTTTTTGGGAGGGTAGACATGCCAGATACCCAAATTAACGTGTAGATGCACTAAAAAAATTGGATTTTTCATAATATATCCCCTTTAATATATGCTAGATTGTAAAGAGGCATCCACAGCCATGCTAGTGATTCACTACGAGGCACAGATATAGCAGGGCTTAAAATCTAAAATACAAGAGGAGCAACATGCTCCCATCTGTAAATATTACATGCCTCACTTGTGGTCTTCTGCAAGTCATTTTCTGCACTAAAATGTATTTCTTGCACAGTGGTATTTTATGTGCTAACATTGCACAAAATGATGATGCTAATAACATAAACCAAATTACTTTCTCTGTAGTTAGTTTGTCTCTTACTCACAAATGGCCCACTGGTGAAAGTCTAAAGATAAACTCAACCCTTTGGCTTAATGCCGGGCTAATGACCTGTGGCTAGTGGGGCAAAAAATACAGGAGTTAAAGTGCAGACTGGATGGCTAAATTAAAACAGACTCAGAAAGAAAAACTATTTTAGAGGATTTTTGCCATTAGTATTCTGTATGCCAGCTTCAAGCAAGTTGACTAAATTAAAACCCCGAAGCTTGTTTTCCACATAAAACCTTTCCAGCCAGATTGATTAATCCTATACTTCACAGACCGCTGTTATTGATACTGATCCTCCCCATTTTTTTTTATTTGGCTGTTTAAATGACAAATAAAAAAAAACGTAATCACATCATTGAGCGAAGAGGCCTCACCTCTTGCATTCGGTCATTTGTGTGAGAGGCAGAGAATGTCTCACCACGCGGTGGACACACGTCCGTCCATGCTTGGGAACGAGGACGGTGGGAACTGGAGCCTGTCGGGTTGTTTTTCCGCTGCATCATGTGTCAAACCTCCCGATCACAGGAAGCAGCGGAGCCAGCTGGCACCGACCCGGCCGCTCGGCTCCCACACGCTCCACCCAGCGGGGACGCATCTGAACGTTTTCATTTCTTATACACTGCAGCTTGGATTTGGAGTGGTATCGCCCAGTTAAGTAATCCATCACTGGGTTCAGCCATGGTAATATATATATATATATATATATATATATATATATATAGTACCACATACACATGAGTTCAACATGTGATGGTCCATCAGAGTAGATTATAATCTCAATTTCTCTTGATATGTATTACATTTTTGCTGTAGATATGATTGTAGTGGCTTTGGCAGAGAATTCAGCGACTGGTAAGCTAATAGAAATAGCTTCATACAGCATGTCCTCTGATAACAGAGCAGAGCAGGGGACCGGGTGTATTGTCCTAATCATGCACACAAATTAATAATTCCTGCGTTTGAAGTAATGAGTGACTGAAGCAACAGCTACTACAGGTTGTCATGATGACTCAGGTCAGTTTGAACATGCTAGCAGTAGGCTGGACACTGCAAATGTATTTGCCTAAAAATACATATTAATATCTTAAGGTTACTACGTCCCTTACATTTGTAATTTGTCATATGAGACACCTCTGTTACGTCTCTAGGATTTTGTTTCATACCAGCCATATTCACATGCAGTTGTTTGCAACAGCTACCAGGCCGCAAACTGTCTAATCTAAACAATCCACTCGAGTTTAATGCAATTTTGATCTCTACTTTCCTTTTTTGTGCAGAATTTTTCTAATATGTACTACTCATCCTCAAATATCTTGTTGTAGGAATCAGATGGTGGGTCAGAGTTTAACTTTTACCCGTATTCTGGTCATGCATTAAAGTGCAACACATTTTTACACTAAATAAAAAGATGCATTCATGAACACTGTTGCTGAATTGCACCGTGGCCCCTCCTGGGTGATAAGCCCCTGAGACCGAGCTAAGAAGCACGAAGGTCGATGTCCATTTTCTCACACTGACTCACTGCTGACTTGCAATTCTGAATTCCCTGAAACGGAAATCCTTAAAAAAAGAGATTATTAACGTCAAAGTTTCTGCATAATCACTAAAAACTGCTTGTGCATGTAACGAGTGCTGTGTAACCTCACCTCGCTCCACCTTACGCCACGAACCTCTCAGTCACACCTCACAGTTAACCAGTCAGGAGAAATGAATCAGCAAGAGTTCTAATTAGACCTTAAAGCCATTTATCAAGTACTCAAGCAGAGAATATCATGTAATTTAAGTATCTTGTTAAATGCCTGGCTCTGCTGCGTCTCTGGGACATTTTGATGGATTTGTGTTATTTTTTCCGCTGTCCATTTTTTTTTAATTTGACCTGATACATGACCGATCAGCCAATGACCCTGGAAGTCAGGGCAATTTTCAATTCAGATTTTGAATCAGCTGAGTAATAATGTAAATCTAGAGGCTGGAGCATTTCAGAGGTCCAGCCTGAGGTTTGAGGCTGTTCAAAGGGCTGTGGATAGCACTGCTCGGGGAGGAAATTACTTTGTTTGACCTTTTTGTATGGAACACACACACAGAAAACCACACGCATGCATGCGCACACACACACACACACACACACAGGACATTAAATCTTGTGAAACCCCTCAAGATCTACAACCAGACTGACTGAATTTGCACAAAAGGTAGAGAGCTCTCCCATGATGCTTTAGCCTAAATTGTTAGGGTCACCTCCCCTATAGCTTCACCACTTTACCCTCCACAATACAACTAGGGCAATTTAAGCGTAGTCACAAAATTAATGGGACACTTTCAGTATTTCGTTCCATTTTAAAGATCAGCCCCAGCTGAGAGCGCCCCCGGAGTCGAGGAGCCCTCTCAGGACAAAAGGATGAGCAGGTTAAGTGGTTGGTTGGAGTATTTTAAAAATCTGAAATGTAAATCCAGGGTTGGGCCACTTGCTTCTTAGTTCATTAACTTAAACATGTAAATTAAGTTTGCGATGAATATTCATTCTCAGTCTCTCCTTCACAGGCTGATAATGACTTAAGTGCTTTGCTTCAATCAGAGGTATTTCAGCTCCTTGGACTTGGAGACGCAAACTTGACTTTTCAAAGAAAATCAAGAACTTTGGACCAAACTTCACAAGGAGCCTTAAGTGCCTGAAAAAGTGTGTGTTTCAAGAATGCATCATCTTCAAAAATCAGCAGGAGGCTCAACGTTGTGTCTTTCTTTCACACACACACACACACACACACACACACACACACACACACACACACACACACACACACACACACACACACACACACACACCTGCCACATTGTGAGGGTAGCTGCTTCCCCTCTGAACTGTGTTGTGGGAACCTGCACAATTACAATGTTTCTCCACCTGCACATCGGGGGATGGAAGGAGAAAAAAAAAAAACACCCAACTGCAACTTAAGTCCTCCAGCAGCAATATGAGCAAAACATTCTCTGTTCAGGGCCTTGGAGCCAAAACTGGAAGAGAGTGGCATACATAGTGAAGTGGAAGAGGAGGATGTTTCAGAATGTGGGATGTGGAAAGGAGCTTCGTCTGCCTGATTTAATGGTATATTATGAATGGTTTGATTTGTTAAAGCTAGTTGAATCGGGTACCACTGCTCTAGCATCTCACCAGAACAACAGCCTTTTTTGAAAATCCAACCTGTGTCATGGATGATATTAACAACATAAGTCTGGTAGGAGCATTTAACAGGAGCTGTGAAAATGATAAGGTTTCAACTGTAGTATGACATTAAGGCAGAAACGTTATTAAAATAGTCAATTTATCACCTTTTTCAACTATTGATCGATCGTTGTAATAAAAGTAAAATATTCTCTGCTTCAAGCTTCAACATTTGTCGTTTTAAGTCGTTTAAATACAGAACGGTTACATCTTTAAACTGAGCATAGACTGTTTGTCGGACAAAATATAAATATCGGTTGAGTAGATAATAGATCTATTGGTCCATGGTGAAATAATCATTAGCTGTAGCCTTATTAACTTACTTACTGTTGTCATTGAGATTCCAAAACAAAATCTGAATGATCTGGATTTGTACCACTGTCAGGAACAGAATAGGATTCTCCAACATGGCCCTGATTTGTCACTAGAACTTTCCTAATTGGTTTCCTAATGGATTTTTTTCCCTCTCTGCCTCCCTCATTATTCCCATTAATGCTCCAGTTTAGCAAACTCTTAGCTCCTAGCAAGACAACTCCAGCCATCGCCTGACCTGCCTCCCTCCCAGTCCTCTCTCCCCTCTCCCCATTTGTTTATTTACCACTCTAAAGCTTCTCTCCGTCTTCCTCTACAACGTTTTTGTTGTTCATAAATGAAACATGGGTGCATGTTGTTAAAAGTTGCCCGAGAAGCGCTCTAACTTTATATGGCTCTACGATCCGAGGGCAACGTCCTTTTGGCTCTCAACACATTTTTACACGCTCAAGCATGCACTCACATTCACTTGCAGAGAAAAACATGCACGTGTGGTTTATTTTTATGTAGCATTAAGCTCCACTCTGCACACTCTCTGAAGATTTCGAGGATGTTTGCCAAACAAGCATTATGGTAGTAAAAAAAAAATTCTAAACTACTACAGTTTTGGAAACTCTCTAAATAAAACAAGTGAATATTCACTGAATCCAGTAAAAAGCAACTTTTGTCAAAAGAACGGATCCATCGATCAATCTGACCCTTTTCCTAGCATCCACCCCCTACTGAAAAACTCCTTCAATTCCTATTTAGGGACAATATAATATAGATTATTATGTTTAAATGGATGAATCTGTATGAGTCTATTTACCTTAGAATGAGCCTTTAAATCTACAATCTTCCTCTGGAGCAGAGTCCACTATGTTGTACTGCCTTGTTTCTGTAGTCACTCCGAATGCACAGACCAACATTTCGTATTCTTTCCACCACATTGTAAGGTTCGACATTGAGTTTGTGTTTGGAGGAGATTATTTCCCCTATTTTGTCCTGTCCTATCCCACTGATTCATAACCTTAGGGTCAAGATGAATGAGCCCCAGGTAGGTAAACAGATGATTATAGCCAGGGGAGATTTTGCTTCATGGGGTAACAAGAAAATAAGTCCAGGGATCCGACATGTTCATCCCACTGGCCTTGACTTTTTTCCCTCCAACCAAAGATTTATATCTGCATGTTGACTTTACAACAACGTCTTTATCTGCTGACATTTTCTGGTTCTACTTCAGGAAGCTGACATCCCCAAAACATACACAGCTCCAGAGCTCTAAATAAGTAATATGTCACTGAAAGCAAAACAAATAAAAAGATTGCTGATGATCCTATAACTGTATTATCTGCAATTGGATTTAATTAAATACCCACAATTCATTACCAACCAGGCTATTCATCCATTTCCTAGCCTGTCCTCTCACATCTGGTTTACCAAATGCTATCACTGAAAAGCTGTCATATCCAGAGCCTTTCAGCAGCACCCGCAGGGGCCGTGATTCACCGCTACACCCTGCTATGTGCTGCACTGTGCGTTATATGGTCTTAAAATTAACCATCCTCTTAGTTTATAATAGATACTGAACTGTACTCAGGCTTGTTAGTGTATCTTTGGATCTGTGTGTCCACGGAGATGAAGCTCGGCTCCTTCACAAACACTGATGCGGAAGGCGTGTGATGAAGCCGGAGTCAATTAAAGGCTTCTTCTTACAAAGTCATCAAAGTAGGTGAGCGGGGGTGGGGAGGTGGAGCAGCTTCATTGAGGCTTCCATTCCGCTGATTTAAGAACCACGGACAGCTCCCGGCCTATTGTACAGCTCCCTTCAAGACTCAGCGCACACACACACACACACACACAGCACTATATACACCCAGAGGCATGTCCGGGGGTTTGTCAATAAGTATACAGTCAGCGACATCAATCACAGCTGTCCAGCTCACACCGGGCTCACAGCTCATTTACAGTCACTGGGTTGCCCCTTTGGCAATGGAGGCTCCCACAGTGGACAACAGGACACTAGAATGGCCTCAAACCCTAAACTGTTTTCAGACATGAGCTCTTCACATCTTCCAAAAGGAGGTGTTCAGGGTCAGACTTCATCAACACGCCAACGCAGACATTTTTCCTGCTGTAGTCTTACGTGGGCTCCCTCTGGACTTTTTCCAGTTATTTAACTTGGGGGCTGGAAGAAGAGACCACTCAATGTCCCATCCTTAACTGCCCTCTAGATCCCAATAAAAGATGTGGAGTATATAGGCAGAGGCAAACAGTATTTATATAAGCCAAGAGCCTTTAAGGTACTTTAAGCAATTCATTAGTAAATGCAGAGGCTGATAAAAAAACTAGCTTTTATGGATACATATAGTTTATCTACAGCTTGTATGTACATTTTGTGTTGCCCTGTGGGGAGTAATGTATGTCACTGCTTTGACTGACAGGATTGCAAGTTTGATTAAAATGGGGGGGGAGGGGGAGGTTGATCAGTAGCATGACCCTTAGCAATACAATAGGAAGTCAGGCTTGTTGAGCTGGAAGCATTGCTTTAGATGTATTGCCTCCAGTCTTTTAAATATCGGATATTGATGATGTTACACTACAGGGGAATTCAATTTGACCGTAATTACTAAGATGGATTTCATGACGACCATAGAATATGTTTTACACCATTTGTCTCGTAATAATTAGTTTTTCTTTAGGATGACAAATATTTTCAGTTTTATCAAAAGTGATTAGATTTATCCTGTGGTTAAAAGTCCAGTGAGGTATTTTCTCTCTCTGGCTTGCTCCTCACTTGTGTTGACACATCTTTTACTGTGTGACGCACTGTTCCTCTCCACTGTATCTGCATCTGACATGAAACACTTTACAGCTTTGCTTTTTCAACCTTTGCAGCCCAGCGGCGCATCTCAGTGGGACGACACAGTCCACAGCGCACAACATTGATTCTTTCATAAATGCCACATAAAGCCCGGTGGAAGGCAAGGGCAGAGGCAGGAAACACAAAGGGCGACAGAGCTAGTTTGAAATTGTGTTTTTTTAAAAACACTGTGGGCAGTTTGAATAATGTGGGTGAATCAATGAGTTGTACTGCTCTAAATTCAGCAAAATGCTTGTGGAGTTAGAGATTTACATCCAAAGGGTAAACGAATAAAATAATGCATCTTTAGGCTGTCCATTAAGGAATCCCAGTATAAGCTCTGAGAAGAAACTCCAACACCAGGATCAAATGGATGGATCCCCAGAGAGCTCTAACGTCAATTACTCAATAGTTATCTTACCTTCTCGGGCTGTGATGAAGATATAACGATTGGTAAATTGGGGCTCAGGTTTTCCTCTTTGACCCGATTATACAGTCGAGGACACGACTTGTTGGATCTACTTCAAATAAACTCTCTAAAGCTTAAAATCTGTTGTATTCATTGCATATATCTCTTACAAATTCAATTGGCTTTCTGTGTCAGAGCCTTTTATTCATA
This sequence comes from Pleuronectes platessa, assembly GCF_947347685.1. Classification (NCBI taxonomy): domain Eukaryota; kingdom Metazoa; phylum Chordata; class Actinopteri; order Pleuronectiformes; family Pleuronectidae; genus Pleuronectes; species Pleuronectes platessa. Next base: position 9,461,527 of record NC_070649.1, read on the forward strand.
TTTGTAATGGGGGGGGGGGGTGCTTTGGCTGAGGTTATGCCCATGGGGAGTTTCACTACGCAGTTAGTTTCTGGTTGGTTGACTGCACTCGCGTGATATAATGACAACCAGGCATTGACTACCACCGTCTATTTGGTTCAAGTCAATCGGAAAGGTTAGAGAAAGAGCACAGCGTGTGTGCATTAGTCTACTCGCAGTGTGTAACAGAACACATGGGCGCACAGTGTGTGTGTGTGTGTGTGTGTGTACAAATGCGAAACTGCTGAACACACTCGAGCTGCTTCATTTGCAACCGGGTGCATTCAGCCCATGTCATATCACACAGAGGCGGAAAACATCTCAGCTGACGAGAGAACATCTGCAGCGAACATGGGAGCATAATGCCGCCGGTTAAAAATAGCCCACGCAGCGGAACAAGTGTCGCTAAATGCTGCCTAAATAAGATTACACAGGAGTATGGTGATCATTAGAATTAATGAGAAGCACTTCTTGAATCCTAACGTCGGAGTGAAACTCCCCTTGCTCTGTGAGTGCATTTGCAGGAAAGAAAGAAAATGAAGTGGCTGGACAGTTTTCTGAACCACTTTGAAAAAGAATGAAATTGGCTTCATCTGCACCAACATACACCTGTAAAGCTGACTTATAAACCCACTGATTTAACCTATAAATAGAATCATATACTGACAATTTGATGCAGCTATTTCTCGGCCGACAGCTGAGTGCAGGGTCTACAGACAACTTTCTAAAGGCAAAAAACTAGGTCTCTTGGCCAGGGGGGGGGGGGGGGGGGGGGGGGGGGGGGGGGGGCGCAGAACAGCTGAATATATAAGTCCACAGCATCAACAACTTTGTGTGAACCTCCTTACATTATATATATATGTATAATCTACACTATACAAGAGGCTGCAATGGCAACATGGTTGAGGCCCCTTCCTCAGAATTTAAAGCTAAATGTGTGTGATGTGTGAGGGATGGAAACTTTAGTACTTCACTATTGTATATGTGTCGGCACTTTTAGAAGTAGTGTTTTAAAATTGGAATGATGGGGGTTTGGTATCATGTTTCATTGGGAGGATGAATTATCTACCCCCAAAAATACCATATACAGCTAAAATCTAAAATGTTTCTGTTTGTGTTCAGGGATGTCTGAAGCCAGGCTTAATGTCTACATCTAGGCTCATGACATCCTGTATTTTTGGAATATGTTGAAAAAAATACAAAAAGAATGTATATCTTTAAGTTTTTCTACTCCAAAACCAAAGTCCAACCAGAGGTTGAAACATTTATGTCAATCATACAAGGAATAACTTCAAAACTCACATTTTACGACCAGGATATGCTGTTCCATCTTATGCTGCTTTGTAAATGTGTTGAAAATTATACTATATCTCTTAAAAAAAATTATAATAGGGCTGCATAGTTCCTGCACCCAAATTCTCTCACAGGTAAATCATAATGATACTTAAAAAAAAAAAACAGAGTCAAATTTAGTTAATTTCCTGCCTCATTTATAGTCATCTTTTCTCTCCGTTTATCAATGTCTGGGGCTGATATGTTAATTGTCATTTTGGACGTGCTGATATTACAGAATCACTTGCTTTGTGAATGAGGTTCCCTAATCAGGTCCATCCACTCATAATGAGATTAATTAAGTTTGTTTGTGGCTTTTTAAAGGGCACATTTTTTTTCCAATTTAGAAAAGAGTAGCTTAGACAAACAGAGTGCACGCATGGCATGAATTAACCTTGTTTAATTTCTGAGGTAACAATCCAATCCAATTTGCCCCACTCGCACATGAGCGGCTCGGCTTCATTTCTAACCCTCATCCTACAATAGTCAGACAGGGGGCCTGAGATGATGTGTTGACTTTTCAATCTACATTAAATTAAATAAGTCAATTCATTTCAGTCCAATTAGAGGAGGTAATAACCATCATGAACCAGTGGACGAGGGGATTGAGGACTCAACGTGCAATGTTTGCCGGTGTGCGAGTTCTCCCGGTGTCGGTGAAAGCACGGTGCTGTAAACACAGGATAACTGCGTGCACTTGTGAATGTGTCTCCGGGAATGCACAGTGGCACTTAGGTATTATGTGACAGCATTTGGAGCAGAACTAATCGCTCCACTAGCCTATTTAGCAAACAGATGTATCAGCACACAAACAACTGGCTGGAGTCAGCATCGTCCGTCATGTGTCACCGTGCACTTTTCTTCATGTGTAAGCTTCATATATCAATCCCCTGGGCTCCGATTTGCAGGCACTTGGTTGGCAAAGATAATTAAGAAGTGAATAGATTGGATTTTTAACATTTTGAAGGGTTTTATTTAAAACTCAGATTTTTTCCTTGCTGCAAAACTTTCACATCTTCAACTTTATTAACTCTACATTTTTCCTGTCTTTTCTTGCTTCATGTTTTCCCTTCCCCAGTGTTTGAACCTCGCCCAGAATACCAACGTGTGTGTGAGAGTGATAGAGAATATAAAATCCGAGATGTGGAAGATATTTTTAACTTCCCCCTGTGTCCTACAAGCGCAGGAATTGCTCACTGTGTGTCGTAAAAAAGCGAGTCAAAGTGATCAATTATGGAGGATGCACTTTGGTAAGAGGCATGTACAGTACAACTGTTTGTGAACCTTCCTCACTCGCTCGACCACTACGGTTCTGCTGGACCGTGCGTGAGCGGACAGGCGTCGGTGTATTTTGGTGATCAATTAAAAATGCAGCGCTTTGGAGGTGATGTTATATAATGAGAGCGCAGATGCCTGAATCACTCATGGGTTCCACACACTGTGCTACAGAATGCATCTGGGAGCAGTCGTCTAAAAGGGGAACGGCAGCAGCTGTAAGGGTGAATGGTACGGAGAGTGGAGGTCAGAGGTACAGTACGTGGAGGTTGTGAACCTCACTGTGGAGATGTTCTGGAAAGGGAACTTGTTAGCTGCTTGGTTGAGGACATAGTTTGTCTGTAAAAGCTTCACAAGGACACCAGGTCCTCCTTAGAGTCTGAATTCAATGCCTTAAAAAGATACTGGAGCATCTCTAACTTCACCTAGTAGTGTGATATATCTCCTTTGTTCAATCAAAGACACTCTGGTTTCTGCTGGTGACCTATATCAACTTTGCATCGCTGACCAACATCGGTGTTGCCTTCTGCGTTATGTGAAAGGTAAACAAAACAAGAATTTCACTCAGTAAATGCCTCCCTGGATCGGCACCTAATTTCACAAACTCAAAAATATCAGAGTCACCTCAACGTGCCCGGTTTTCATGAAGATCCATATTCAATTGGCAAAAAAAATGGAACACACTGTTAATGAAAGTGCAAAGCAGCGCCTGCATCCGCCCCCTGATGGAGCCGCACCAATGTTCTTCTGTCTCCCACATCCCTCCAGTTTTGTGGAAATACCTTTAATATTTTTTGCGTAATCCTAAAAAAATCTATGTCAAATTCATTTTATGGTAATGGAGCCTCTGCCACTGTTCCTCACACACCACCCTTGTGTTGCAAATCAAGTTTAAAGAATAAGAATGAAAGAATTAAGAATCTAAAGAATTAAGAATCTAAAGAATTAAGAATCTAACGAATTAAGAATCTAACGAATTAAGAATCTAAAGAATTAAGAATCTAAAGAATTAAGAATCTAAAGAATTAAGAATCTAAAGAATTAGGAATCTAAAGAATTCACTTTTTCTTACAAACTGATAAAATGTCAACGCAATAAATCGATGTATGCCTTCTGGAAGCAAGAACATGACTCTTGTGAAACACATCCCCTCATTTTATTTTTTAAAGGTTGTGGAGATCGCTGTCATGCACGCCGCTTATAAATATCTGATAAATTTTTTCAGGTTTTCCCTTAAACTCATCTTAAATAATTGTAATAAAAAAAAAAGTACATATATATATATCAACCTGAACCATATTAAATATTCACCTAAAAGATGTACTATTGTACCCGGCTGCCAACTCATCATAACGTCTGCTGCAGTGCTAGAATAAAGTGAAAACCCCCGGAAAGAAGATCAGTCACTGTAGTGAATCATCTTGGGATACATGGTTGGTTTTGGTGCTTTTGTTCTCTGGGATTGGGAGAACAGGGTTCAACCTGAGGCCAGACAGCATTACATGCCTCGTTATGATCGGCATTAGGGAAAAGAGAAGGCTGCCTCAGCACATAGAAACGCGTTGAATCGAAAAACTTCCACAGTCATAGTATGGTTACAACAACATATCTATTTATCCAGCTGAAGCCTATGGAGCGATGTGTGGTTAAATAATGCAGGAAGCAGTGTTTCCTCATCACTTCCTGCAGAATACATGAGACATGAAAGTGCCCACGGAGAAACACGTGCTGGATGTCAAACTCCTTTAGCGTTTACAGAACACGTGACGAACTCCTGTGGGCGAATGAAAATGAATTATTTTCATTTTTACAAGACTGCTACTTTGGCTTTATAAAGAGAGGAAGAAGCAAAACACAACTTGAAGTATTTTTCAGCTTCAATGTCAATATGAAAAATGGATCACGTCTATAAATCAGAGGCAGGGATGGATTCACGGACAGGTGGATGGATGCGCTGCGGTAGACAGGGAGACAGATAGGGGAGGGAGGGAGGAACGTGTGATGTGATTTCACGGGGGCTGAATGGAACAGCCGAGAGTGTGCTCGCCCTGCCAGCCCCATCCGGCAGTGATCACCGACCAAATCCCTTAGGAGGATTATCCAGACGCAAATCAAGAAAAATCGTGCAACTTTAAGGGTTACGGGCAGAGGGCGAGAAGGAGCGAGGGGCGAGGGGCGGGGCGAGGGGCGGGGCCTTCTCCTCTGGTTGGTGCGTTTGGACGTACCACATGTGCTCTGTGTCAACCCAGTAACTGTGAGTTTGTCAATATGAATGGCTGAGAGAAATAGAGACATCTAATGAACTGGGAAAGGACACGTTTGAATACATTTTGTTCAGTTAGATGACAGGATTGATAACACTTTCATACACTTAACAGACTTAATGAAGGGTAAAACAGCTGAACGAGCACTGTCTAAAATTAAAGGAAAAACAAACAGAAAGACCATTAAATAAACTGTGGCTATAAAAGCTCCATTAGATGCATGAAGTGTAAATAGTAATTAATAACAAAATATGGAAATGAAACCCCAGAATATGAGAAATGATGCCTAAATAAATAAAAAAATCACAATTCTCTTATATTCAGAGCTTCTGGGCAGAGTAGTGATCTCTCTGGATGGATGGCGGATAAGTGTGTCATTACATAAAGCGCTCCTAGTAGATCAAAGTTTGTATCCACTTAAAAAACCAAGAGGAAACGTTTTATTTCTCATTCACAATAACCACATATTTCCCCAAACTTGAACCAAAACATAATGTCAAATGCAGATCTTGCAGAGAGTCAGAAAAAAACGGCATTGATAATGATAAACAAACCAAAAACTTGCCATTAGATTAATTCCAAGGTTTTAAAGAGTCGTGCAATATTCGTATCTGGGGTATGGAGGTGTGTGAATTATAGTATAGTATAGTATAGAATAGAATAACAGCCAACAGAGATGTTTCCAGTCTACCTGTATATATCTGTAGTAACCCTACATTTTGAAAGGGCAGCTTTAATAAATTATGACATAATTGTGTTTACGAAATAGCTGCAGGTCGCTCGAAGTCACCGACTGACTCAATACTGGAAATCACGGAGGTCACGACTTGTCAGATGGTTCTCGGCACAATGGAACTTTGCCCTCCGAAGTAGCAGCATGCATTGGCGTACGGCAGAGGGCAATTTGGCACATATTACTGCAATCTGATATTCAGAACACAAACAAGCCCTGCTGGCCAGTTCCACTGCCAAATGCCGACATACTCTAAAGCCAAGACCTTGTTTCCACACCACAAACACTGATGGGAGGTAGAGTCTTTGTCTTTAGGATGCCGTGGATTGAAAGAGATAAGAGACCAAGTTAACGCTCTGGAAGTAAGGCCAGATGTATGACGATCAAACTGTATATATCGCAGAAAACCCCTCTCACCTGCTGCAACTCTCTCGCCACCTCACAATGAATGATTGATTACGAGCGTCAAAAGGTGAAGACTGATCCACAACTGCTCATTCAAGGTTATGAAGCAAATTTGGCCTGAACGCAATCGGCAAACACAGGGCTCCTAAATTGTGTTTTAAAAAAAAGCCATCTGGATACAAGCAAAGGGCAGCTACGTAACGTGCAATTTTAATTTTTGCTATTTACTTTAATGAATGGAGCCAAATATGCTTCAAAACATAAAAGAAAGAGTAACACCGAAGGGGAAGGGGTTCACAAGATGGTAAAACTCTCATGAGGGGAATCAAATAAAGATTGAAATGTGATCAAAGTTAAGTACAACACATGCCCACCATGACACATCCATCTATATGTTGTAGGAAAGCTCTCCTCCTAAGTCTGGCGAGAAAAACTCACTGACAAAAAGCTTTTACTACTCCTCCCTGGCCTTATGATTTACAGGAACTCTGTCCTTGCATTAAAAGCACTGACAAGCTCGGTTAGTTAATTAGGTAATGAGAGAAGAAGAAAAGCTTTTTAAACACACAGCGAGACAGGGCGGCCGAGGGAGGGACACGGTGGATGCAAAACGACAAGATCTCACACTTAGATTAGATGACAAGTTTGATTCCACCCTCTTTTCTGTGCATTAATTCTGGTCCCCTTAGTTTCTAACTGAAGAAACAACCAACAGATCATTGTCACAGTAACAATAATAAACACATGGTTCAGATTGTACAACAGTCACAATGGGGTTATGTTTATGCACAATGAATAGCTTGGTTTGAGGGAAAGATCGAGTACTCTCTTTAAAGTCGGAACTGTCTCCTAACAAACACTCTGATGCTCTCTTTTCAAGAATTAACCAATTATCATCCTTAAAAATCATTTAAAAACAATAACAAGTTGTTAATTAATAAGTTATATTTCGATTTTAAACTGTTGTTAAAGGTTCAGTGTGTAGAATCTAGTGACATCTAGTGGTGGAGTAGTAGGTTGCAGCTAAACATCCCTCGCCTCAGCCTCCCCTTCCAAACATGACAGAGCAACGGTGGTATTCCAGTCAAAAACCTCAAAAGGTGTTTAGTTTGTCCAGTCTGGGCTACTGTAGAAAACATGGCAGCCTCCGTAGAGAGGACCCACTCCCGGTGCAAATGTATTTAAATGGATTATTTTATATTCAATATCTGCCAAAAGATCCCTTCACCTAAATCTTACACACTCGACCTTTAAATGTTAACGAAAAGGTTTCGAATCCAAATGCAGTTTTTCTTATGCTTCCAAATGTTAAAATGTCTCATATGTATAGAGAGTCAGAGTTTGGCAATGTAGTCTATAGCTTGATTTTGGCTGAAGCTGACTTTTGTGACTTCCTTTCTGTCTTTCCATCCGTCCTTTCTTCATTCCTCCCTTCCTTTCTGGGTAGAAGATACACTCCAGATGCTACGTGTCTGTGCGCATAGGTTTAAAAGATTTGTCATGAGCCATGTTTAGCGGGCTTAGTGATGTGACCACACATGAGTCAAGGGTCATGCAAACATATTCATGTACATGTGTATCGAGTGGCGCGCATGTGTGTGTGCGAGTGGTGTATAGATGAGCAGGGATTGGTGTGTGCTGAGCTCTTCATTATAACAGCAGCTCTGAGCGATAGTCTGTGACTTAAGACTTCTTCGTGTTTCTTTGCATCTCGGGGCCTGAGGCGGGTTCCCTTTAAACTGTTTGGTGTGTAAATCTGCCACTCTGGAGACTTGAATACAAATTACCACAGGGCGTGACAACATATTCGACAAACTGCAAAGACATATTTACCTTGAGGATAAAGTTTCAGACTGGTAAATTGCCAATTTTTCACTTTATCAATGCAATTTCCTTTTTTTTTGACATTGCCAATTTATCCAATTTAACAGGCTGCAGCGGTTTTCATTGTCCAATGAGTGCTAAAGTCTTCTGTCTATGAATCGGCTGTGCAGTTGCACTAAGTGGGTGTGATTGTTGTGGCTAGGTTTCTATTCAGGAACAGATCTTAAGCACAATCTGTCTCTGTAAGTACTTAGTAGTCTTCCTGCTACTCCTCCTTCGCATCCATGCACTCCGATATCTCACTCTGTGTTCCCATCCTATTCAGTAACCATTGTCCATCCTCTCTTTTCTTTATCTCCGTCTTAATCCCCCCCCTACATCATCTGGGCTGCTCAGTGGACTCTCTGATTCTCTTCCTCCTTCCACTTTCCCACATTCACTTTCCCACAGAGCCTTTGTTGTTGCTGTCTTGCATCCATATCTCTCATCGATCCCCCCCCCCGTAGCGATTTTTTTTTTGGGTAACTCAAACGCAAAAACTAAACACAAATCAGGCTCGCACACACACAAATAGAACAAATCGATAAGAGCGCTTTGCACCCAGCTGTCCGTTAATGCCTCGGATATTGAGGCAGGTTGCGTGTTTTCTGGCCTTGTCAACAAAGGCATCAAACTTTTCTGGGTGAGATTAACAACCGTGGGTAAAGTCAGCGAAGGTTGCATTCAATTTCTATTCCATTCACAAACTTGAGCAGGACATGTCTTACAAACGCTGCAAAAACAACTCAACAATGCCAAGAAATGGTAAAAAATAAACTATCTTGCATACAAACATACATTTACTTGTTGATTATGTTATGTGAAGGTGAAACAATGACTTTGATAGGTGCAAATTCCAATACATACACTCACCCAGACAGCTTTGACATCTTGGAGAAACCAAACATGTCCATGCGGTCCGACTACAGAGCGTTACGTCCCAGAGCTCAAGTCCTCCCCATCTGCATACTAATCCACATCCGAGTCCCCTTCACACTGAGATCTCACACTTCCAGTGTCACCCCGGATCCATATCAGGAGTCAACCTGACAAAATGAACTTAAACGGCAGCGAGGACCAACATTGTCGCACGCCCCCCATCCAGTTCGCAGACCGCCCAGTTCCCCCGTCTTCCCACAATGTTACGTTCCCCAAGTGATGACACACAGGGAGAGAGTGAGGGTCAGCCCCCCGCCCCCCCACCTCTCTGCAGTCTCTGGGACCGGCCAGCCCCTTTTCTACGGCTCTCCACCTGGCTTAGTTAGGCTGCAAATGAGACCCCCGGTGTGTGCGCTCTCCATCTCCGCGCGTGGACAAGTGCGGAGAATCCTAACCGCGGTGAGGAGGGGAGGAAGAGAGAATGGAAGTGGGATCGGATAGGGAGGGGGGATGGGGGGGGACAACGCGAGCCGATGACGGATGCTTTCTGGCGCCGGCTTTGCCCTCTGTTCATCAGGGCTGCAAGACTCTTTGCGCGGGGCAGGGGAGAGGACGGAGGGAGGATGAAGAGCGAGGATGGTTGCAAGAGGCGGGGGGGGGGGGGGGGGGGGGGGGGGGATGAAAATGACAGATGGAGGAGGGAAATAAAGGGGGAGTTAAAGTGCTCGGGCTGTAAAGAGGAGGCAACTGAGGGAGACAGAGGAGGGGGGCGAGGCGGGGTGTGATGGGCAGAGGAATGCTGACTCTGCAGAACTGGACGCTGACGGGAGCAAGACCCCCGTCACAGTGGGGGGGGGGGGGGTTCTAAGTGAGCTTGAACGTGTGCACGCGTCACACGCGGCAGCATGGGCATGACTCAAGCATGCATTAGTCCACAGATGGCTTCCTCTTTACTCCTCCAGACGGGAACATTTGCATTGACTTGCATCATTTTCCTTGAAAGGCTGAAAACGTGACCGCCTCTAAGAAAAAGTGCTGATAATTAATTGTTTGTGTTTTCGACTTGTGGGGAAAAGAACATTCCCCCCCCGTTTGGAGCGTGTTGTCAAACTCCGACAACAAGTCAGTCGTGTGTGTGTGTGTGTGTGTGTGTGTGTGTGTGTGTGTACCGATGGCAGCCTTAGCAAGATGGTGCTTCTTCTGGCCCTGCGCCACAAAGGGCCAAGGACAAAATTAATCTCAGTGGCGATGAGAAACTTTCACGAGTGGGCGTGGGCATGAAACAAGTGAACAAGTGGGCGTGAAAAACTATGAGAAAGAAGCACAAGATTGAATTCTTTCAATCTTGAATTTTTCTTAAATTTGTGATTTACAGCAGACGTGAAGAGATGATGTCAAATGGCACGTGAAATGGAAAAGGGATGGAAACCTTTCTTAAGGGACATACTTGATCATATTAAAAGGTCTGAAGCTTCCAATGAAAAAAGTTCTTTAAGAACATTACTGAGACTGGACTCCATGTTAAATACTTACACAGGAACATGTCAATAGAATGTTGTCACAGCATCAAGTGTCAAGCCACCACCGTCATCCTCAGCCAAGGCCATCTGTTATCAAAGTGATTAGTCCCTTTACTCCCACTGTCTCAAGATGGCGGGGGTTTCGCGGAGGTGATCAGTCAACTGTGTGTCAGTAGTGGGTCCCCAGCCACCGCTCTCTCCCTCCTCCGGATGCTCACCCCTCGAGAAGTGAAGTGCTGGGAAGCTGCCAGACCGTTCAAGGAGTCCTACTCTACTCCTCCTAAAGTCCTATGAGGTTTCTTGGGTTACCATTATGGTCATGGTTACATTTGCCAATTACTTAGTATTCTCACCATGGACACATGAGCGTTTTTAGATCGATCTCTTTCCATCAACTATGCAAGCAAAGAATTTTGAGGTTCCCTATCATCATGACTGGATTTTGTGATGCTACAGGCTCTTGGGCTTAATGCTAAGCTAACAAGCTCGAAGAGTGAGGCCCAATTTCAGGATTACGCCAAAACTCCAGAATGGATTTCCACTCAACTTTGTGGGAGGATGGGCCAAGAAGGAACCCATCAAATTTTGGTAAAGATATGGCTAATAAGATTTTCTTTTCACCTTAACATTGCATGATTTTGACATTTTCACCAATTTTCCATTGCAGAGGTATGCAGTCTCATTCTAGTATTTACCATTGGCTTAGTTTTGAATGTTTCCATGCACACATTTCATTTTGTATGTCGCCTGTCTTCTGCCTGAGAGCAAAGCGGCAAAGGCCAAAATAACAATTTTTTCAGCTTTGATTCAAAGACTCTTTGATGACCCTCGTCCTCGCTTAGGTTAGACACACACACACACACACGGGAAAGAACGTGCATCCACACACATCAAACGTATTTTTGTGGGTGGATGGTATAAGGAGCTTGTGTTGCCCTCTCATAATTTCATACTGGTCTGATCACAAACCCATCTCAGGTCGAGAGAGAGACAAATGAATGGAGCCCTTTTATCTGTTAGCAGATTCAATTTCCTGTCACTATTTATTAGAGATGCTATTTTTAGGATATCTTGTGTTGTGCATCACTAGTGGGTGGGGAGGGGGGGGGGGGGGCTTTTTGGATGGTAGTTTGCAGGAATCAATCCGGACGGCAGCCATGAGACAATGGGGTGAATAAATGTGCCGTGTCAGATTGTTGGACATCTTTAAGTCAGCGCAGCGGGAGAAACAAACCAATAGAACCCGAAGTGATGTGCTTGGACTTCAAATGGAGTTTCCCATCAACATATTTGATGTGACACACTTTGACAGAGGAGCACAATGGTTTCCTCGGGGGCGGCAAACCAAAAAAAAAATGCTGCCTGCAACATCTTCAATAACAGACCGGCTGTTTGCTGTGTCATCTTGTGCAAACGCAATACTGTATGTGCATGACAATGCAACATGGCAATGCTTTGCTGTCACGCAGAGTTCCTGCAATTTAAAAAAACAACACACTTATGATTATCTTATTATAAAAGTACTGACACAAAAAGCAGGAGGAAAATAAAGCCTCCGAACACGACAATTAATTGTAAATGAAATGTGGTTGCGAGAGCCGTGATGGTGCCGGACCGGAAGGCGGTGATGGAGGAGCGGTACCTTTAGGCTTAAAGAGATTGGATGAAGTGATTGGGGAAGTAGTCGCCTAATTTAAAATTGACACGATAATAAAGGGGAGCAGGGAACTGTGAGAGTGGAGCGGCGCCAAGTGGCATCCGGGCTGAGAGGGAGGGATGATGAGGAAGTGGAGAGGAGAGAGGAGAGAGGGAGACGACTTCTGCCAAGGTCCACAAATTCCCATTTTATTATTAGTACTCATTTCATAAAAGGATGCAAGTCGGGACATGTGCTGATTACCCATGAGGCTTTTTGCGCTAACATCTTAGCCGTTCGTGTATGATGTATGTTATGGTCTGTGGAGCTTTATCTCCAGGCTGCTGGCCACTTTATTTCTTACAGCTGACCTTTTGGAGCCAGTAAAAATTATTCTGATTTGACTATGTGTGTCATCCCCCATTAAAAGTAGAAAAAGGAGAGTGATTCAGTACACCGGAACTCACACTCAAAAGGCAGAAGTGCATAATAAATATGCAAGAAAAAGGGAAAAAGATGGTTTATTAAACAAGCCTGCATTCTTAACTTTTTTGAGTGGGGTGTGCGTGAAGGACACACAGGACCTTTTACTTCTAAGCCTGTGATTTACGACCGCACTTCACCGATTCCACCTCCAGTGACTTTACCACTCAACTTAAAGCTGAGTGGGCCATCTCGGAGGGACTCCAACCAGCGATATGAAACATAAACCCTTAATAACACAGCCACACGCAAGCAAAAGAAACTTCTAAAAGTGTTTTTCTTTCTAAAAATCCATCCAGGCTTTTAAAACTTCTTCTTGGCTCCCATGGAGTCACATGACATGACGTTTACTAATTGTGAAAAGTCGTGAATATGATCACTTGAGACGCGAGAGTCAAAAAACTGATCTCCACCAAAAAGCCCAAAGATGAAATCAGCGTCATCGTGACTTTTCCCGTCAACAGATGAATCAGTGTGACAGCAGCTCATCACATTCACAGGCAGAAGGGGAAATGTGCTATTTGGCAGCACGCACCAGGAGACAGACGATACCTCAGATGGACACGTTGCAGTGACGACCGTGGTCAACGACAAAAAATGGAATGCAACATGTAACATACTTTTCAAACATCTTTTGTTTTCTGTCACAGCACGATGCTCTTCAGATGATGTTGTTGACAAAGTTGTTGTGAGGTCTTTGTGAATGAAACTTGGCAACACAAGAAGGAGACTGATTTTTCCCCCGACGATCAAGAATACTGATGATTTCATGAACATGCACATAGTTGTCACTTTTTTTTACCTCAGAGTGAGACATCTATCTGTGCATCGGAGTGAGATCGCCTTATGCACTGCCATGTTTCCGCAGTCGCCCAAAACAGACAAAACACCGGCTCCAAGCCGCTGCAGCTTCTCCTTCAGTATACGCTTGGAGGGGGGGGGGGGGGGGATATTTGGTTGGTTGCAACTGCACTGCGGAACGTCTCTAAATCCTCCACGGTGAAACTTTAATATCGTACGAACGAGCCTCACAGACGCATAAAAGGGATTTAAGATGAAGCCTGTTCAAAGTTCAAAAGTCATTGGGCCTCCTTAAAATATCTGTAACAATCACGCTCTAAACTGTGATGTGTTTTCACTAGTGTGTGAAACCTATTCTGGATCTAATCAATGAATTAAAGTTTTCGGGTTTAAATCCACATCGAGATAATTTAAAGGGGACATATTATGAAAATTCCACTTTTGTAGTGCTTCTACACGTTCATTTGGGTATCTTGCATGATTACCGTCCCAAAAACTCTGGTAAAAAAACAACTCCCGCGATTTGTTGTGGTTCCTCTACTTCAGAAACGATACACTAGAGTGCGTCGAATGGGATTACGACCGAAATAAACGTCATAGTCACACCATGCCCATGTAGGGAGTCTCGCTACATGGCCTTGGACGAGCGAGCTAACGCTAGCCGGGCTCCACCGGTCCGGTTAGCTTGTGAGCCAACGCTAGCATGGGGTGAGGGGGGGCGGGGCACTCAAAACAGGTCAAATCTGAGGAGGGCTGTTTTAGACAGGGTAAAAAAGTGCTGTTCTAAATGATCCTTGTGGTATTTTGACCAAAATATGTTACAGACATTTCATTAAGACCCCAAGGAACCATATTAACTGTGGTAAAATGGGCATAATATGTCCCCTTGAAGAGGTTGTGCTGTTGTCCTACATGATAACAACCTTTATGGTCCATGAAAGCGTTAAGCACCTGAATGACAGGACCGGGGGACCTCTGTTCTATCTCTGCAGGCGGCTGTCTGATCCCTGCGCTCTTATGCTCATTTAAAACAGTGACGCGTAATACAGTGAGGACAGATAGGAACGCCACCGGCATCTCGCGGCTGGTTTGTGTCCCGCAGAGATAAGAGGAGGGAAGGAAGTCAGGGCTGGCATCTGTCCACTAATGAATAACAATACAGCCCAAGGTCACCATTCATATGCTACTGTGTGTGTCTCTGTGTGTGTGTGAGCGACAACTGCATGTGCGCTGCATTATTTCTAACCACATTGGCATTCAGCACCTTGTGGTCTGTGATGGTTGGACACACATGTGGAGTTAATCATTAACCTGTCTCTGTGTGTGTGTGTGTGTGTGTGTGTGTGTGTGTGTGTGTGTGTGTGTATTTGTGTGTGTATTTGTGTGCGTCTGAATCTATACATCTCTCCTGCCTTCTTTAAAAGAGCATGTCCAACCAAATAACCATCAAAGGACCAGATTCCTCTTGTGTGGTTTTCACAAGAGGCTGTCTTCAAGAACAATAAATGTGCACAGTCAAAAAACTCTGTTGAGACCTTTGCTATAGTGGAATCAGCTGATAATGAAGCAATAAAACTTCTCATTTATTTTCTTTATCCAAATAGCATGATTTAAACCTTCGACCTCTGCAAGCTGGTGTTTCTACCCCTCACAAATGTAAACAGAGCCCAACCCTGTCTGCGACAAAACATGGTGATTGGCCCCCCATTGACTTTGCCGATTACGTTTTGCTGGTATGGGGAAATTTTTTTCCCCTTCAAATCAGGATCCATGAATTATTCTCTAGAAAATGATGGAAAACGTCCAAAAATCGAAAAACTCCCAGCTCACAATGTTAAGATTCCTGGATCCAGAGCTAAATTGAATGGGTTCCTCATTGACCCCTTGTTCCATCCTTCCATCCTACCCGAAGGGAAAACAAAATTTAAGTTTAAACAAAATTTTAGAGCTTTACAAATGTTTGATGAAGCAGGATATGCATAAAGTAATGTGTTGGTCTTGTTCCTGTGCCATCCCTGTCTTATCATGGGATAAAGCAAACAGCAGCCATCACATGCACACACACACACACGCATGGACACACCGACTCTATGTGCCTCGTCTCAACAATGAGATCATAGAATTTCATTCCCCCCCCACCCCCCCCCCCCCCCCCACCCGTTAATCCAAACAGCAATCTCTCGTTCTCTCTTTTCCTTGTGACGCAGGCCTAATCTGATAGGCCAGACATCCCTTAGGTGACAGAGGGGAGGGGTGTGAGAAAGAGAAGATGGGGGGGGACAAGGGAGGTGCATGTAGGGGGGGGGAGATGATGAAGGTGCGAGAGGGGAGAGAGAAAGGACACCGAGGGTAAACGGATGAGCGAAGAGATGGCTGCTGGAAAGTGAGGCGTTGTAAGACGAGGGGTCTGACGTGGGAGTTGATGATGGATCGGAGGAGAGGGGGGGACTGAAGGATGGAATGAGCGAAAGAGATGACCAAAGGGTAAGAGAAGAGACAAGGGAGATTTATACAATGCAATGCTGTTCCAGATCAAGCGGGGCTTTCCCTTTGGAGATCTGCTTACCAGACAGTACACAGGTGTTATTGAATTCAAGGAGCCATTCAATGTAAAGGGGGTTTCACTATATCATCAACAAGGAGACGACAAGGTCTGCAAACACAGATTCACTAACATTAGTGCCAAAATCCATAAGATAAAGATTTTCCTTTTGAGCAGACTCGTATTCTTGCAGGATATATCAATGTTACATTAGATTAAAGTAATAAAATGACTTGTAAAATGTGGCCCTTTGAGAAATGTTGAATGCTGATATTCTGATCGATTTGTATGGGAATGTAGTATTACTGTATACTTATTTAAAAAAAACTGCAAAAGTATCGGCCGAACCGCTGAGGGTTTTTCAGGAGATTTGGAGGTTTCAGCCATTTGCTTTTTTTTGGGAGGGGGGGTGGGAAGAGCTCCCTTTACTGCAGACTTTTAAACTTTGCAGAATTTTTTTTAAAAACCTATGATAAAAAACAAAATCCCTTAATATGTCTCCTTGAACAAAAAGCGTTCTAAACTTCCAAGACCTGGAACTTCCTCCAGATAGTTTTCCACTAAAACTTTTCCACACGTCAGTGACAGCCCCGCTTTATATATTACGAGTTCTAATATCCAATATCTCCCGGGGCAGCTGAGTTTTTTAATCTACCTGGCGTAGCTTGATATACTGTACCTGGCAGCAGCCCTGCTGTTTCTGATGCATTAAACCCACTGACTGCTCCATGTGCGTTTACACAAATAAAGCATTTGGCTCCAGGTCCACTTTGCTTGCGCCCCGCTCCGCTTCTCCAGCTTTCCTCGTGCTGTCGGATCGCTAAACGTCCCTCTTCAATAACAGAGCTCGTCGCAGACACTTAGGAGATAAGGAGGGACGGGGAAAAGACGGGAGCGATTTGTCACCACGCGGCGTATGAGCGAGCGGCTGGCTACCCCGGGACCCTTACGCTTGTTGAAGGGAAGGGGGGGGGGGGCTCTTTCACACAGGCAGACATCAGCATCTTCCTCTGGAGTATACATTAACCCCCTCCTCGCATGCCTCCCATTACCAGGCCCGGTATGCAAACACATTAAAATGCAAAGATGGAGACCCAATGCGCCGACTGCACAAATTGATCAAATGCTATCCGCTGTTCTCCGAGCCTGGCGTGACATTTAATTACGCACACAAGCAACCCCCCCCCACCCCCACCCCCCTCACCAAGCTTGAATGTCGAGGAAAGATGTTTTTTTTGGGCCACATCACTTGAGGCGACAGTATTTGGGAGATCAAGTCACACACACACACACACACACACACAAGTACACACAAGTACACATCTATATAAAAACTTGTAGCACATAAATATCACATAGTCTCCATAAGAAATTGCCGCATTTGCATCAAGGAAATCAGTATTATAACGGCACATTTCCTTATGGATAAATATCTGCAGCAGGGAATAAACAAAGAACCAAAAAAGACAACTTCAACAACCGATTTCATTCATTTTCAAACGAGTGAACACAGTTAAATTGTCCAGAACGATTGCTCGGTGAATGCCGACTCTAGTGGTGTGATGACGGGGGTGACAAAGTGGCCCGGGGGGGTTCTTGCTCGGGCATCGGTCCCAGAGTTTGCTGGGCAGGGCTCCCGGCGGCGAGAGTCCCAATGATGTCGGAAGCGTTCTGGGCAAGAGTGGAAGCGATAAATAACACGTTTGTTTCCTTTTCTGTCCTGGAACCGACTCAGAGAGCGGTGGCGCAGTGTGGGATTGTTTGTGTTGCACTTTTAACGCCATTTCGCTGAAGTGTGTTTGGACCGGGGGTACAAAAGATGGCCGCTCTCCATAAGGCCATCAGCAACTGGCAGACGGCTTGGTGCCCCAGCATCAGACACGCATGGTGATAACAAACTGTATATAGCTGTTGAAAACATAACTGGGATTAGAATATGAATAGATATTAATAGCATTGGTTTGGCAGGTAAAATCCTCATATCCTGTGGCTGCCTCACAGCAACATCTCCCCATTGACTCTCCATCCTTAATGCACATTGTTGGAGGATAATAAATTGTAATGTGGTGTGTCTAAATCAGTATTATGTCTTTACGCTTGTTACTCGGGCAGGGACATGATGCCTGTGAGCAGTTTCAGAAGCTTATGCAGAGAATCGGCTGCAGGTTTGTGCCAGGTTTAAAGAGTTTCCTCTCAAGGTGTTCCTGGGATATCTCTTTCACAATAATGGTAAAGACATATATATTGACACATGGGGGGGGGGGGGGGGGGGGGGACTGATGGTCACGACCCCACAGGTTCTTGTGGACCAATGTTATTGTCTGAGTTTAGCTGAGCAGAAGTTATTTGCATCGGTTGTAACAATGTAAAAATAAAATCTATTTTCGAAATTGCATTCTTATCAGAATAGATTGTTTGTCTCCTACAGCGACTCAAGGTTCTGCACAACACAAGACTAGTGTTGCAAAGGGGCGGACAATTTTCGGAAACTTTCCATGGGAATATTAAGCTCGGGAATTTGGGAAATTTTGGGGGGGGGGGAAATACGCAAATGAAACGCTGAGCAATAAAACATCATTCAAAACTCTATTTTAAAGATGTATTGAATGCAGCACACGCTGCACGTTGAATTTCAACCCTCCACTGTGCATTTCTCCATCACATGCACAGATAATTCCCAGCATCCTGCACACAACATCTTATTCTACCGAACAATTCTCATCTCATTTATGGAGACATTTCACCCCAGCCAATGTAGAAGGAAAGGCTGTGTACATTTGCAAATACGATGCAAAGACCTATGTTAAGAATGACACAAAGATAGAGAAGCATATAGTCAAGTGCCCAAAGTTTCCTCAGGGCTCAAATCAGCCTATGACAAAACAAAATGTTTATATTTATGTCTGTTTATGACAAGGTAAATACAGTTAGTATAAATTACCCACAAAATTTCTAGTTTATTCCCGTTAATTTCCCTTTATTCCCATGGAAAGTTTCCAACTTTGAATATTCCCGGAATTTTGCAACCCTACACAAGACTATTTATAATGTGCAGAGTAGTGTATATTTACAGAATGAAGTGAAAAGTTTGTATTAGTCTGGTTCAGGCATATAAACTGGGATTGACAGACATACAGTGTGAAGCTATGACTCATGGTAGCTTCTAACCTGCGTGAGTGGCCACGATACATTCATACGTTCACGGGATTTTCTTACTTGATCGTAAATAAAAACAAACATCTATAGAAACATATTAAGTTTGTGGTCTAGATGAATGGATTTGAAAATCTCATTGGATATAGAAAGCACAAAGAGAGGGAGAGAGTGGACGCACACATTTACCTGACTAATTCATCGATTAGTTACAATTTAATTGGTCGTGAGGGTTATTGTCAGACTCTGTGTGTCGGCTCACAAACACAGAGTCTGACACCTTGTTGTGAAAGGCCAGGAATAATGTGTGCTCCTGCTGCTGGCTCACTGGCGCTGAATGTGTGTGCACGTCTGAATGCTAAATGAAATGCAGCGTGAAATAAGATTTCTCTTTCTTCAGTGTGTTCCTGAAATAAAGCTTCTCGTGAGAATAATAACAAAATGAACTTTGGACTCAATTTGGCGCGAAAGGGTTGAAGCATCAAACGACACACCGTGGCAAACAAGTATTATGGGCGACAGAAAACTTGTTAATCCAGATGTTGTGCATCTGTTATTGTCATGTGACACGCAAGGCGGCTCCGATCACGTGACATCACGGCTGAACGTTCTTTAACCGGCGCGGCCATATCTGCATTTAGTCATTAAGGGATTGCAGCTCCACACATTAGCTCCATGGACATTTATGAAAGATCTCCAACAGATTTGCACACGACAAATCCCCAGTCATCTGATCCACACGTGCACATACACACACACTCATACAATAACTCAGACTATGCCTATCATGTTTTTGTGATAAGTGGCATTCCAGGGGAGATTATCAACCTCTGCTTCCATTAGGCACTGAATAAATACACACACACACACACACACATACACACACACACACAGACAGAAAACAAACAGGTAACCAGACGAGAATAACACGCAAACATCCTGCTGATGTCTTGTCAATACCTGCCACACACACGCTCAGGTGGCAATGTGGTATTGATGGGCTCTTCCTAGCTGGTCATTGCTGGGGTCAGCTTTTCACTGGTGCCGTCCAGGACACGAACAAGCACGTCAGCGCACCCTCAGCATCCTGAGACGTTGAATTCACTTTTGTGCACGGCAGCCCTTATACTGTATCTATCTGTGTGAGTGAGCACAGTTTTCATCTCAATAAAGGGGATTTGGTGAAAAGGTTATTTTAAATCCACAGGAGATTGTGACAGCCACGACAATATGGTTTACTAACGACAGGAAAGGACACGCAACTGAGCAAGTCCCAAAACCAACACGTCCCAAAAATCCTCCAACAATACAGATTGAGTCACAATCATAAAAGGGGTGAATGTAGCTTGTTCCATCACCATCCCAGAGATCAGGGCTGTAGACATCATTAGTGCCTCCGAACAATGTGGAGACAGAATGAAAAGGAAACAACAGAACAGAAAACATATGAACTGGTAATGCTGGAGAGAAGCAGAAGGAAAAGTATTGCAGTTGGAAGAAGAGCTGAGGGAAAAGATAAGTAAGATCATTGCTGGTCACAATCTTGGAAAATGCTGCATCACAAGTGTGTAATTCACATGAGTTTATCACCAAGCCTGTCTTTTTATTTCCATACATGCATTTTAAGGTATAAATCCAGTCTGACTATTTTAAATTTGGATTGTCAAAAGCAATTTTCTATACGTTTGCTATCAGATCAATGGCAGCAGCCGACACACCATTCCCGCTGGAGGTCTGATTCTCCACCGTGTTGTGTACTAGAAAACAGCAATAAATAAAACTGAATATATTTGGAAATTCAAAAACATCTCTGTTGTGTACATTGTTGTTCAAATATTTCTTTGGAGATATGAATTGGAGGAGCAGAGCAGGTAAGTTTTACACAGTTTTTTTTTTTTTCATGATTGCTTTCTGCAGCCAACAGGAATGTACATGACTCTCCATCTGACAGGCAGACAAAGAAGAAGGAGAAGAGGAGGAGGAGAAGGATGATATTTTGAGCAGCTGCCAGCCAACTGATCGGCATATGATTGATTTGGCCTCAAGGCCTTGTTCGGCCTGACCTGGGCCGGTCCAAGTCTGGACATCCTGCATTGTTAGTATAGTCACACAACTTTTCTGCTCTTTTTGACTCAGGAACTTTTCATAACTGAAAGTCTAGACGCAGGAAACTAAGCTACATGTTCGTCCTTGCTTTCGGACAAAGGCACCTTTCATGCCTGTCATTTTGCTTTTGATTGAACTGAGGAGTCTAAAGTAAACAAGGCAGCCGTGAAGGTGTCCTTAATCAGATTTGGGGCCCTAACAAAGCTCCAAGAAAAAAAAAACTGCAGTGTCCAAATAACACTTTGATTTGGGCTCAGATCTCAATATGAAAACACACACAAGAATACAGAATAGATCAGGATCTAATTCTTGTTTATGCACACGCCCAACGAGCGTGAAACTAGGTTTTGAGTGTGATTATTGGAAGTGCATACATGAGAGCGGAAGAATATGAAACTGTTGTTTTTTTAATTCCCTGTTTCTCATATTTCCTGCAGTCTGGGGCACAGCCACGGCTTTTCGCTAAGCCTCCCACAGTGCAACAGGAAAGGGGGGGAGGGGAGGGGGGGGGGGGGGAAGCACAGCAGGTTCACTTGATTTTACTTGTCTCACTCTTCCAGCAGCTGCTGAGTCAACATTCAAATATTTGGAATATCGCTGGTTTAAAAAAAAAAAAAAGCGAGAACAGCAGGTGGAAAGATCGAGAGAGAATCAGCGTGTGCCTGTCTGTCTGTCTGTCTGTCTCTGTCTGTCTGCAGATCGGAGACTGACCCTGAATCAAATTTCATTTGTCTGCTTTCTGGGCCACATGTTTCCTGGCCAATGACCTATCACCTCGTTGCTGTAATCCTCCACGATGATGCTGCGATCTGGCACTTCCTCAATTCCACAGTGCGCCGCCGACTGCAAGGATTTACGTGTGTGTGTGTGTGTGCAGGGGGAATAAACTGAGAGAGGAGCAAGATCTCTTCTTCTCTTTCTTTTTTTTTTACTCTTTTTACTGCTGGAGTAAAAAACCCAAAGACACAGAAGTCGTTCTGGTTTTGTCGAGTATTCATAAATTATTCCGCTCCCTCAAAACAAAACCCTCTGCAACTCACTCGGAAACAAGAGCTCTCCCTCGTTAACTTGTCAGGTCAGCCAAAATAAGATTACAACATATGGGTTGCATTGAGTTGACTCCCACTTTTAGTAAATTGAGCCCAGTTGTCTATCATATAAATTAGAGGTTCTCCAATAGGATGTTAAAATGTGATTTACACGTCTACTAGGGAAGGGGGGGGGGGGGGGGGGGGGATTGATTCAGTTACGAATCGCGATTCTTGTGAATGACGATTTTAAATCGCCATGCTGCCTCCCAAATCGATTTTTTTTTTTAAACATATATTTATTGGTTTTATATGGGGGGGAGGAGTAACCTCACCCCGGAGCATGTTGACCAGCTCTTGTTTTTGCACAAGAATCTAAACATACCCAAGCACTAGCTTTGCATAGCCTACATGCAAACAACAGGGAAGCATAGCCTACTTTTTGTTTATTTCAAAGTCTATATTTTAAGTAAACTTTTATCATTCTATTTAATTTACCTTTTATTTATTGTTTAAAAGTAGCCTAAGTGGTATACATTTTGTAATCTGTCAGTTGACAGGGACTATATAATAATATATATAATAGGGCACATTCTTATTTATATTCTCTATTGGCTGCCCGGCAGTCATTAAGTTAATGTTAATATTTGAAATAAAACTTGTAAAGCTCTAAGTGAATTTTACTGTGTTGTGTTTGAAGGTATGATTCAACGGTTTTCCATGGTCCAATATTTGAAAATAAAAATAATAAAATTCCCGTCCCCAACGTCTACACAATAAGATCGTAATTCTTCACATGTTTTAATTTGATTATAGCTTATACATTATATGACCTTATTCAGGGTAAGATATTCATGCTGTTTACATGGCAGCGTCTTAATTGGGTTAATATCGGAATACTGCTGTCACTCGAAATATTGTCATTGATTCAAATGATTCAATTAGCCTGGTTGTTATTTAACTCCATAATCGAGAGGTCAGTGTTTGGTCATAGTTGGGTCTTCACGATTATTTGATGCAGCTTTTAAACTCCCTCATCCATTATTAAGAGATTTCAACTATATTTGAAACCATTTGTTACTTTATATTTACCTTTTGAACTCCACTCAGACGGTTAGACCATTCACACTTATCTCCTTCACACAATCTCAACACGTGGCAATAACTGACTCATTATATTGATACTCATCTATATAGTACATTTTTTCATATCAGCCCAGCTACTGCAGAACCCTCCTTTGAGATACTTCTTATGCCAAATCCAGTGAAGTGTCGGAAAATAAATTGGTTTAGCCG
Source organism: Pleuronectes platessa (assembly GCF_947347685.1). NCBI lineage: Eukaryota > Metazoa > Chordata > Actinopteri > Pleuronectiformes > Pleuronectidae > Pleuronectes > Pleuronectes platessa. The sequence continues at coordinate 9,484,861 of NC_070649.1, forward strand.
TGATAAAAATGTGCGCGGGGTTTATATGTGGATTATAACTCCAAATGATTATGTGGCCGTTGCAGGGATGATATTAAAACAATTAAATCCCCTCCTGAGCCTCAGTCACTCAGTGGCAAGTGAGGCCAACTTACACACGTATAAGCTATACAGTATACAGCCTGGATCTTATGTATGCACAATGCAGGAAGAAGCCATACGCACACAAATTTATAAGTGAAATAATAAACATTTTACAAGCGTACGCCCCAACACACACACACACACACACACTTCCCAGCAGCCAGCGAGCTAAACCCCTTCAATCCGTGATGTAATCTCTAAGTGTGTTCAGTAATTACAAGGTCTTGGGTTCCTCCGCTGCTTGAAGCCACCTCAGCCTTGACGTGACGTGCCGTCAGCTCGCCGAGCAAAGATTGCAATATGGCTCCCCTAAAGCCCGCGGCGAGCCGGGGGGGGGGGGGGGAATTACATCCATCAGCTCACCGGGACCAGCTGGGGCAATAATCAAGACACGATGAAATAAGAGATGATCGGAGGCCCTCGGGGATAACCGGCAACAACGGCAGCCACTGATTCAATCAGGTACAAATTTGTTATAATCAAGAGCTAAATCAACAATTACTTAATTTAGATTAACCACCATCGCAGAGATGACTCTCCATATGTGCCTGTTATCTTTCAATTAGAACTGAATGAGGATGCAAAGTGGCCCAGTTGAGCACTAATGGGCATCTGTAAACATAGATGGGAAACCTACCAGAGGCAGACAAGCGCTAAAGGAGAAACTCAGGTGTATAGTGCACTACAGTACAATTATTAGTGTTTAACTTAAGAATTAAATTCAATGCCAATTAGAGAAACATATATTTGTATAATTGGAAATGCTGTGTTTATTTTACCGCACTACATTAATTAAACAGCTGTAGTTACTAGTGAACCACATATAGCATATGATCAATTTGTATAGATTACACTAAGCAACGGCGATAGAAACAGACAAATTAGCTCCACATTGACCCACTGTATCATCAAAGTACTGCTTTTATATTAAACATCATTAATAACAATCCAATGATGTGATCAAATGAAATGCAGCACTTTTACTTTACTTTTACTACTGTTATTGTTAGTGCTGCCTCGACTTGCACAAATTATGTAAATGCGTCCACCACTGATTTGTAAAGATCACAAAGTTTAGCTCTGAAAAACACTCAAATGGCCTTAATCAGATTTTTAAAACTTGCACTTTATCCGAAATACAGTTGTACCGGATAAAAGAATAAAGACAGAAATTAGTGAAGACAGCATGAGATCCAAAGCATCACTCATAATGAATCTGACCACAACCACCAGCAACCTCTACGCAGAGCTCCCAGGGAGCTTCATCAGCAAAGTTCTCTGTTAAGAGCTTTAACAATGACTAAGTACTGTTGCTGAAAATGCATCTTCAACTCACAGATATTAAATTATATCAGAAACAATGGCCCCAGCGTATGTCCGAGGCAACAGCCACAGCCGGTAAACAACAGGCAGATCAAGGGGACGCCCAGAAACTTACTGGAAAGCGGTTTCCATTCCCAGTTCATCATCGTCCTCGCACGGCTCCATCCTGTCAGCCGGACAGATGAAGGAGTGAACGGGTGGAGAGTGGATGCCCCGGCCCCACTCGCCACCAACAGGCTCAGAGCTTCGGAGAAAGAGCTCCTGTCCCGCTCCCTGAATCCAACTCCTCCACTGGAAAAAAAAAAATCCACTTCCTCTGAATCTCTTTAAAAAAGAAAAAAATCCCCAAATTCAATTTTCTGTGTGTGAGTGTGTGTGTGTGTGTGTGTGTGTGTGTGTGTGTGTGTGTGTGTGTGTGTGTGTGTGTGTGTGTATGTTTTTGTGCGTGTGTGCATATGTGTATGTCTGAGTGTGTTCCTGATTTTTTTTTTTTCATTCCTAGCTTGGCGCCAAATGTTCCAGCTTAGCACCGCTGTGCAGCACCGCCGGTGATGGATTTAGCCGGGGCATCTGGGCCAGCGGGGATAAACTCCATTCACACACACACATGGTCGGACGCTGGCAGACACACACACACACACACACGCACAGAGTGTCATGCGGTGAGAGATCGCAGGGCACAACGCTGGGAAAAGCCTCCCCCCCACCCGGCTTCATCAGAGAGATGACGAGATGCGTGATATACTGTAGGTCCCGCAGACACACACACACACACACACACACACAAACACACAACTTCCACATGCAGAGGGTGGATCAATGCATGAACAGATGTGTGCCAACTTTAGAGCCGCCACTAAGCGTACACTGCAGCAGCTGTGCTTAAGGTACTATGTGCACATCGGAGACACAAAGATCGCTGACACAACGGAGCAAAGATATGTGTGTGTCATATAAAAACACATCTCGTGCGTGTGTGTATGTGGGGGGGGGGGGAGCCAATCAATGATTGTGAAGCGATTCTCTCCAGACAGAGGTCAACTGGGCCTGTGGGCATAGAGGCAGCGAGAGATTACCACAAAAATAATGTAAAGACAATAAAGAAGTAACATAACAGTGATCTCGTCCTTGCTGACTCAGCAGAGATGTCCCATACCGGTGTTATTTATTCACACAGCATCACACCATGTACTGATTCCACATGTGGACGATTCCAAGGCAGCAGCATGTGCAGACTTTAACACATTCACAAGGTTAAGTATGATTAAAAAAGGACGGGGGGGGAAACGGAGCCGGAGCCCGTTTATTTTTATCGCGGGGCTAATTCAGTGAAACGTCTGTGGCAGCAAGAACCACTTTGACGAGCACCTACAGTCTCAAATAATCAACTTTACAACATCTAGCTGTTAAGCGGGGCTGCCTGTCTGTTAGATTTAATGTCAATGGCAGCACGGGGGTAAATACATCACTCTTAGTGACGGCTGAATTTGGTTTCTCTATGTCGCAACATCGGTTTCAATGCACCGCAAAATTGTTTTCTAATGATAAATAGGAAATCAAGCAGGTTAAGTATATTTTTGAGGACATGAGAGGCCGGTAAGTGGTATATGTGCTATTCCAGTTCACTGGAGACCAGTTCGATTTGCTACCCCTGAGATGCCACCTGCCACTGACACTTGGCCAACACTATCTATAGCCACCACTACAGGGATGTGAGTCTAATTTTACACACAGGATGTAAAAATGAAATATCGAGGTCAGGCCGACATTTCTCATGATGCTGTGTTTTATGTCTGTTTTGTGCCAAGTAGCATTTTTGGCATTTTTATTCTCAGTCCATCTGAAAAAAGGAAATAATTTCTATCTCTTCCCTGAACCAACTCACTTTTAAGTCATGTTTTTCGCAGATTAATCCTATATTTAAAAGTACAAATCACATATATATTTCCCTGCAAATAAATACACTCTTAAACTCAAGGTTTAGGATTAAAGGGAGAGTAGAGGTGGCAAAGGTGTGCATGTGTGGGATTGAGGAGCGACAACAAGATCCTCAATGCACATACAGGTATGTCTGTGTTTTGTGTGCTGGAAAGAACTCTTGGCAAAATGACTGGAATTTGTTTGTGTCCATCTGGAGGCTCTGTGGTCGACCCCTGTCCGTTTACTTGGGAAAGCAGGTCTGCCAAGTAAAGGATCTATTTTCTTTAACCACTCCTGCGGTGAAGGGAAGGAGGAGGAACATCGTGAAATCGAAATACACAGCACATGACTTAAAGGGGACATAGTATGCCCATTTTACCACAGTTGATATGGTTCCTTGGGGTCTTAATTAAATGTCTGTAACATATTTTGGTCAAAATACCACAAGGATCATTTAAAATAGCACCTTTTTACCCTGTCTAAAACAGCCCTCCTCAGATTGACCTGTTTTGAGTGCCCCGCCCCCCTCAACCCCGGTGAGCCTGGCTGCGAGAGCCCCAGCTCCCCAGCGCAGCCCCGCAGTGGGAGCAGTGGGAGCAGTGGGAGCTCGAGCTGGCGCAGCAGCAGCAGCATCCTTCCACACTGTTGAGTCAACGTTTAGAGGTGTCCCAGGGGTCCCTTGTTTATGCGGCCACTTAAATGTCTGACGGGTAGCAGCAGCGAGCTAACGCTAGCCGGGGAGCCGGGTTCCCCTTGCCGAGCGGAGCCCCTCGCGAGCCCAGCGTTGGCTAGCGTTAGCTCGCGAGCTAGCCGGGCCGGTGGAGCCCGGCTAGCGTTAGCTTGCTTGTCCAAGGCCATGTAGCGAGACTCCCTACATGGGCATGGTGTGACTATGACGTTTATTTCGGTCGTAATCCCATTCGACGCACTCTAGCGTATCGTTTCTGAAATAGAGGAACCACAACAAATCACGGGAGTTGTTTTTTTCCAGAGTTTTGGGGACGGTAGACATGCCAGATACACAAATTAACATGTAGAAGCACTACAAAAGTGGAATTTTCATATGTCCCCTTTAAGGGTGAATATAGATTGTAATTGATAAATAATGTCACCCTGATTCAGAACAAAAGCAATCACCTCTCATCAATTCTCATTATCTGCACCATTCACAAATGAGAGAGTCTCATCTGGTGAATTTGATGCAGCAGCCGGCTCACTGCAGGCGAGCCAAAGGTCTTTACTGTTTCATTCAAACAGAGGATAGAAATTCATCATTAACTCGTCTGATTGCTTCCTCTCCTCTCTATCATTTGCATAAGACAATGACTAAACTGACCCAGCGACCGGCTGACCGGGTCAGAAAAGCAGTTGCTTTCCCCTCCTGTGCAGTAAAGACTGTGGGCTCAGCACTTTTTCTCCATGTCTGATTATTGCTCGAAGAAAAACAAAAGCGAGACAAAATTAGTTATTTCAGGTACCAGCGTTTTACAAATGAGTTTCCCCACCCTGTACGTCTATTGTTCTCGCTCTGGGTAGCTTTGGTGAGGCTAAATTGCAAGAATCAGGCCCGGAATCTTCAATAGATATGCTAAACTATAGATTCAAGTTGTAAAGTCATTTAGAAAGACATAGATGTCATCACAAATGCCCGACATTCAGTGAGGAAACTTTTAAAGAATTCGTCAGCCTCGGTTCTGGTTCAGGAAGCCAGAGATCGTGAGCAATACCCACCGTTGACAGATTGATAGACTTGTGTTATTTCTCTACACGACAACAACTTAATCGCTCAGACACGGAGCCCAATGGAATTAATCACCACATGGCTGCTGAGTCCGCTGTTCTGGAATAAACTTACATAGTGTAGCTTTAAAATGGCAAAATGTCTAAGCTTTGAGTCTCTTTCTAAACAATAAGGCAAAGTAGCAGACACTTAAGAAACCTGTGCTCTAAGGACATGCCGATCTTCTCCCCCTCATCATTTCCACATTACGTCTGGACTGCATCCGGTTTAAACACTTCCTGCTTTTAAAAATCCAACGTGAACTAAATGTGATTACAATCCGTCGCAGCCTCCCATATAATGTCATAACAAAATAATCTGGTGGGAACGGATCATGAGAGCCACACTGTTATCACCGTGTAATCAGGTTAGGGTTGAACTGAAGTAATGGTGTAAACCAATTTCAAACCGAGCCAAATGTCCAGAAGGACCTCTGCAGAACACTAATCAGGTAATCAGGGTCTCCAAAGGCTCCGCCTCTCTTCCTTTCGGACCTCACTCCGTGGACTAATGGGGAGAGGCGGTGGACTAGTGGCAGAAAAGGTCTCTGGGTCGTCTCTGGTTCGACTCCACGGAGAAACAACAAAAAGACGAACCTGGATTGATCTGTCCAAAAATCCAAGAGGATTCTCCCTACCCTGTCTAGTGCCCCTGAGCAAGGCACCTTACTCCCCCAACATCTGCTCCCTGTGCGCTGTACATGGTTGCTCACTGCTCTGTGTGTCCTGTACCAGACGGGCTAAAAGCAGAGGTTAAATTTCCCTACCTGTCTGTGCATGTGTTTGGGACAATGCATGTATCTTAATCTTAATCCTGAGACCGTCTCACTCCGCTCTGAGGTGCTGGAGATATCAATGTTTAAAAGTGACACGTGAGCACATGATAAACTGGTGGGTTAGTTTCTCGACAGGATTATAGGACAACCACAAACGTATAACCTCGAAACCAGATCGGACACTGACCCAAAAATAACCTATTAAATGTCGGTGTGAAACGGTTCAATGGTGTGGATTATTTTCAATTTCATTACATTGAAAAATAACTCTTTTTTTATTTTTATTTTCACTGATTACTAAGGAAATAATCCAGACATTTTTAGTTGACTGATATATAAGTGTGTGCAGTTTGGTGCAGCTCGAATGAATTTAAGGGGACCGTTGGGCCTTGGCAAAGTAAAGCGCTCTGCTGAGCATCACACTGGTTGACAATGAAACCTTTTCGTCTCAAAACAAGGTACATACACAGTTATAATAAGCACATATGCCACTATGAAGTGACACAACCAAATACTCATTGGGAGTTTGTTTTTGTGTTGACCTCTCACTCTCAGAACAGCCCTGATTTGGCATCTGCCGTTTGGTACAGTGCAAAACATTACTGTATAGAAAACAAGGTCGAAAATGAAACATTACTGAGTGACATGAGTTCATCCGGGCCGATCGGGGCTGGCAGACAAGCTGTGCATCGATGTGACCTTCTGCAGCAGACTGCCGTGCACAGCCTCGAAGTAAAGCCAGACTTAAAATCCTCTCAAATTCTCTGTCAAACCCACAAGAGCTGGCCAGAAGTGGAAAATGTGTAAAGTGTGTAAGGACTCCGACTCCACCCAACCGTGGAAATGCCTCAGGCCATGCTTGCCTGGAGAGACAGAAACAACCCGCTCCAAAATTCTCCAGGAGACCGAAACTACTTACAGCATCAGGAAGTGCAGCGAGACATGGACACAAACTGCCAGCATTTGTGCTATAAGTGAAAAATGAAGGATAAATAAATCGCAAAAAAAGGGGAATATGCGTGTAGTCACTCCACCTGGACAAAAGCCTTAACCCCCTCCTGCATAGATAACTGTACACTCACTACAATCATGAATCTCATCATTACATCATATGGACACAGAGGATGAGATTAAATACCTGATCTTACCTCATGACTCAGTTTGCCATCCTGCCGCGTCTCTATGCCCCCGACTGCATCCTAATCCCCAGGCTGCCACCAGCAGAGGGGGCGGGCTTTAACGACAGCAACAACTACAAAAAACTATTACCACGACTGCCGCAAAATTACTTTAGGGTCAGTGGGGGGAGGGTGGAGGGGTGATGGAAAGTTTGTAGTTGTGATAGCAGAAAGAAACGAATTGAGAAGAGAGAGAAAGTAGGGGGGGGGGGGGGGGGGGCAGAAGGTCCTGAAGAGGGGCTACGGGGGGTCAGGTGATTCAGCAGCACCCAATCTCTTTATCTGCTTTTTTTCCTCCTTTCCTCTCTCTCTCTCTCTCTCTCTCTGTGTTTGGTATGATCTCTTCAATCATTACTAAGCTTCCCTGAATGTGCCGGCCAATAGGGTTTAAGCGCACCGACCACCGCAACCTCTTTAGACTCTGAACACAAGAACGTTAACTTGCACATTATATTTGTGTACTGTACACACTAATGCATGCCCTCAGTCAAATAACTAATTGTGTTATTGTCAAAAGTCTTTATTCACACACCTGGTTGTCAAATTTATATATTACGAAAAAGTAAATTTTATTCAACCATTCAGTTAAAAAGACGTAAAGGAAGCTACCGACAAAAAACTAAAAATGCTCTGAAAATTGACAATATTCACACTTGAACGGGGAAAGAAGCAAATTAGGTTTCAGTGTCTGCCTAAAGGCGCTTCAGCAAAGCATACCAGACAACCCAGGGATCAAACCAGCAACCTCCTGAGCCACAGCCACCCAGGCTCTGGATTAAAGTTAAAGCAACACTCCATGAGACAAAAGAGTTACCAGCCGGTTGAGTGTGTCCAGACTTGTGTCAGGTAATTATATACCGGGGCCCGGTGGAGTGACGGAGAGTGGAGCGAAAGAAAGAAACACGGAGGAGAAGAGGACAGAATCGGTTGGCCTGATATTCTCTGAAGAATTCGAGGGGGAGAGGTGATTTATGGTTTCCATCGACTCAAACGCAGGGGTTGTTTTATCTGCTCCCACACTTCTACTGCAGGGGAGTCCGACTCCCATTACAGAAACTCTCATGTTTCGAAACCAGATGAAACCGATAATCATCGCCACTGTGGGCTGGAAGTAAAGTCTCAGTGTGCTACTGGTCCAGATCTTTTATCTCATTCTCTCCGAGCCAGATTAGTGTTACTTGTTAAATTCTAGATAGAAGTAATAGAAGTTAACTAGCTACATGTCCTGGGCGATACATCAGCATGTTAAAATAGTCAGAAAGAGCAGATTAGCGTGCATTAATGTCCCTTTCATATGTCCTATGCAACATGTGCAAACAACATCATGTTTAGGAATATTTAGGACTTTATTTAAAATCACTTTTCCTGCATATCCATGTGTTTCTTTCCCTTATTTTCACCTGGTCCCTGATGAATGATTTAGCTGTAGACATCATGTACTCACTCATCACTTCCGAGAAAAGATGTCTCCCACCACACAACCTTCCTGGTTCTCACTTCAGAGGAGACCCTGACCGAAGAAGACATCTTTTGGAGATGGTCCTCCAATCGTTTGCAGCAAGCTATCACCGGAGTCAGGATTTGGTCCGAGCTGACTGATGTGAGGTCAGTGCTGAGGTCAAATGATGACCAAGAAGAATCAGAGGAGGCCGAGAGGCCGATGTCCACCTTCTCCTCCAGCCACCCGTCTCCCAGGTCCATGGTGCAAGGAAGACAATGAGCAGACAGGATGATGGAAGTAAAAAAAGAAAAAAGAACAAGAGGATGAAGATGAGGTGGTGAAGAGAGAAACAGCAGCCTTGGATGATGGGTAGGGAACTGGCTGAAAGTGTCTCACTCCTTTCTCCTGTGTCTCAGTAAAGTACTGAAGAGTGAGGAGAGGAATGGGAAGTCATCAAACCAATCAGAGGAGAAGAGATGGCGATATGGATGAAAAGAAGACCAATCAGGAGCTACAGAAAATGAGACATGGAGCGAGTAGGATGCTAAGACTGGTGCCGAATAATGCGAAAGATGCGGGCGGCATCACTTATGAAGTGATAGCTCACATCTCATTACTGCCCATTCCCCCCCCCTCCCAACAATTGAATCATGTGGTAAGTGGATAGAGACGGCGTGGGGTGGGAAATCGATTGGAGATGCACGTAGAGGCTTGAACCAGTGGCTTCTGTGGCTACATGATAGCAGCAGGAAAGAGAGAGCCGTCTTAGGTTGCGCGGATAAGCGGTTCATTACAAGAAGTCTGACCCAGTCCTAACAAAATTACGGTTCACCACTAAAACCCATTAGGATCCTGATGGGGAGGCCGGGGTTGGACAAGGTCCCATGAGGTACACTGGCAATAGACTGATAGCATAGTTCTGCAGAGAGTACGGATACAGTAGAGAGGTAGAGTGGACTGAAGGACACTTTGGAATAGAAAGACGCATATTTAGGTTTCTAACTTTCCCAAATAAACCATATATAATATCAAATCATCAGAATCAGAATGTATTTATTGCCAAGTAGGTTTACACCTACAAGGAATTTGCTCTGGTTATTGGTGCATACAATGAACATAGAAACATAAAAACACAATAAATACAACACACATATGAAAAGCAATAAAAAGAAACAATATATATTTACTTACTATTTACTTCTTATTTCCTCCCTTTTTCTAATATTTATACAAAGTAACATGTATTTAGACATAAACATATCTAAATAAAAATAGATAATAGATAAAAGATATAAAAATTGATGTGAAAAGTGAAATGCAAGCTGCAAAACAGTGAACAGTGTCAGATTGCAATATGCAATGTAATGCCGTATAATATAATATAACATAATGTGTTAATTTAACACATCCTTGAGGTGTGGGGGCGGAAAAAAGTCTGAGTCAGGTGGGGGTCCCGGGCCTTGTTGATAAATTTTGTAAATTTTGGTTGCGAAATAACAAATTGAGAACCATTTTTTGGGAGATGATGAAATTGTTTCTTCAGAGGTAGAAGGGAAGTTTGGCAGCACACATGGACTGTATCTAAAGATGTCTCTAACCGGAAATTGAGGCTAAATATCCCCTATACGAACTTTCGCTAAAGATGTAATTTGTGATCCGACTTTTCAATCATGTGTAACCCTGCTTTAAAATGCATCAAATAACTACATAACAGGACATAAATCTGTGTGATAAGAGCGACCTAGAATAACCAATCTTTGATGGTTAAAGTTTGATAGGTTTAGGTTCATGACCTCAACCTAAACCTATCAAACTTTAACCATCAAAGATGACTTGGGTTGGTTAGGATTTCATGACATACACACCAAAGCCGACATTCGCCATCAATCGATTTTGATGGAGACAACACCGGCTGCTGCAGGAGGGGCTAATGACGTATGACCTCCGATCAACCGATGGAGGTGTGACAATATTTTAGATTTAGCTGTGGCCTTGTTTAACTTAACTGTGTCTCTCAAAGTCCCAGAGTACCTGATCTGGATCACAAATTCCATCTGGACCAAAGACATTCTCTCCCCCCCCCCCCCCCCCCCGCTTAGATTAAGCAATAAAGGACTCGCTTCCCAGACAAGCAGACACATGTGATTGGATCAAAATTTCAGATTCACTAATGCTCACCACAGAAACAGTGGCTGTGTCAGACCACACCGGGTGATAAATCTGTCCTGTCACTTTGACTTAGATTCTGGCAGGTTTTTTTTTATTACCTCTGAGTCAATGTTGTGTCAAGTTTTGGTACAAACGAGAGCCACCAGATTAGATACGAATTGCTTTTAGCTAGTTGAAAAATCAACCAGAGGAACCCCGCTGACAAGGACAGTCGATTCAAAATGTCAGGCTGCAACAACAAATGGGGGGGGGGGGGGGGTTGTGGTTTTAAGCAGCTATAGTCCCGCGACTTTGAAGGTCGAGGTGGCTGATGAAATTCTGTGTACGCTTAACTTTGCGGAGAGCGCCGGCTTCCCGCTGCTCATTCCTCTTGGGGGTGAGGAGTAGAGAGGCAAGGAAAAGGAATGAGATGCACATTGGAATTGAATAGAACTGTTCGCGGATACATTTATGAATATATGCGACCAGACAAGTTTTTACAAAATCTTTATTCAAGTATCATCTCGACATGTGGAGACGATAAAGACGGACCGGACGTTACAGAAACAAAAATTAAAAAGTCAAGTGGAAACCCTGAAAACATAAAACACTGTATTAAACATTCAATTGTGTGAGAGGAAAAATAAATAACATACTGACCTAACAGCTGCTTTTGTATATTTACATGTTTACAACATCATGGGGGGGGGAGGATCCAGATTGTTTCGAACTATTTCCTATGAAATGTTTAGCAAACAACATCAGTTTTTGTCAAAGAATGGAATTTCTTTTTGATATGGGTTTATCTCATATCTCTGATAATAACTGAATTTAACTGGAAAACACAAACAGCCTTTGTCTTTAACTGTGTATTAAGATAAGGTTCAAGACAAGATATGTCTTTATTAATAGATAAGTGGCTGTGAAATGTTGTACACCCAGCATTTCCTTTACTGTTGCTGTTTATTCTTCCTATCAAAAGGGAGCTAGAATGCGAGGGACAGGATCAACATAGGCAAATGAAAAGCTCGAAGACATTTATCAGAAATTCACAGAAGGAAGACAAAGCACCAAACAGGAAAATCGAAGCACTGCAGAAGAAATCTGGAGGTGTCAGTAAATTAGATCTGCTCAGCGAAAGTAGCGGAGCATCTCCAGGAAAGGAAGAGCAGGTCCCACTGTAGCGGTGGAGTAATCGTTTCCAGGGGGAGGATCACTGGCGGCGCTGCATGAGAAGCACTTGCAGGAAGTCACTACATTAAGAGGCGCCAAGCTTCCAGAACAGCAGAAAATACCCCAAAGAGAATCCAGAGGCAGTTCAGAGCGAGAACTAGGGGGTTTTCAATTTCCCTCCCACATACAAAGGAACCACAATAATCCAAACCTTTGTGTATGAAGAGGAAAAGTCATAGCAGAGACAAAAAAGGCTTTGCCAAGTTGGGCCGGGTTGTGTCCAGTTCCACATCAGAGATTAAAAACGGTTCTGTTATTGCCAGCCAGGAATATGCGAGAGGCAGAACAACTTCCATGGTCTGGAGAGAGCTGTGAGCCAGGTAGCAAAAAGGAGGATAGGTTTGGAAAGAGGGGGGGGCTCAGTAGCAGCAGTCTACGAAGAATTAAACCAGCCAACGGAGCAGTGCTTTGAATCCAAGCTGCGCGGGGATGGCTTCACATGCACAACATTACCAGGAATGAGGAACGGGCGAGGGTTAGAGGCATGGTAGAAGCAAGGCGTTCCGCAAGGCAACTGGAAGGGAAAACTTATGTTAGTGCCAGAGGTGAAGAAAAGGGAAGCAGGGAAGTGCAAAGCAACTCGGCTCCGGAGAAAGCTGCTGTGCTCCCTCTGTACACGAGCGCAGGCAGGTAAGTGTTGACCGGCTGGAGGGGTGGGGAGGGGAAGGACAGCAAAGTAAAGGAAAACCAATGGCTAATGCCTCCTTCAGTAAACGGGCCGCGGCTGTTTCATGCTGTAGTGGGCCTCGGAAGCTGACACATATGCAGACTCGGGGAAAAAATCCTCATGGAACTCTGCCAGAAACCTGAGAGAGAGAGGGTGGGTGTGGGGGGTGGAGGAAACAGAAGGAGATCCAGTGTTCAGCACTGTTTTGTTCACATCAAATATTCAACATGAAGCCGTTTGTCAGACGACAAACAGCATCGACATGATGGGCTTACATGAAGCACAAAAAAAAAAAAGAAGCTACGGCAGGTGGGCGTTTCAGAAGTCGGGTTCCGGTTTGCTTCAGCGGCTGGTTTTCCTAGATATCCCTGGCTCATTCCACATAAATCCCAGACCCTTTGCCCTCTGCCTGTGGGGATATATGTCAGGGACAAAGCCCCCCTCATCCATATACCACCAGCAGAGGACCAATCGCTGTGGCACAGAGACTGAGAACATGAGAGCGATGGACCAGAAGTCAGAAGTCAGCAAGGGGGAAAGAGTGAAAAAAAAAATCCCCCACCGCTCCACCCTCCTCCCATCTAATCAGTAGCGGGGGAAAACTAATCCGGAATCTTCTTAGTATCCGCTACTCGGCCAAATCCTCTAAATCTTGCCATCTCATCTTAGCTCCACCGGCCTTCCTAATCTCAATGCAAACAAATTATCCTCATCAGAGGAGAAGTTAAGAACACTTTGACAACGAATAACAAACGAGACAAATCTGATGGGGGGACAATAAAAGGGAATACTTGAATACCCCTCAGTGAGTAAAAGTGAAGGTAAGCTGGAGCGGGTATAAAGAAATAAGGTATATTTACTGTAACCGTCACTAAAAACTGAAAAACCCTGAGACTAAGCTATTCTTTACAAAACCTAAACAGGTTTCAATATATATTTATTGATAAAAAAATGATCTATTTGGCTTTTTGGTGCCAGAAAGTCCAGCTCGTGCTAATCTGCCTTGCTGCTGGATCAGTAATAACACAGGGCAAGCTGCTTTAGCCGCACACATTGTAAATCAGCACAACGTGTGCGTACACATGTGCACGCGCACACACCCTCACTTAATCATAATCATTCTTGCAGGGAAAGGGAGAGTGAGAGATCAACTGTGGCCAAAATCCCAGAATGCATTGCACTTTAGTCTCCACGATATCAATCAGTTTTTGCCCAGTCGGCACAATCTGCCACGAGGCTGAATTCAGAGTTAAAAAAAAAAAAAAAAAGCATGAAGGCGTTCCCAAAAGACAGCAGTGTTTTAGTGTGTGTCCTGTAGTGTCACCAACACTGTGAACATATTAACTAGGTAACTGGGAAACATGGGAGTTTCCTGGATTGAACCCAGGCCATCCAGTCTTATAGTGGACCACAGAGCTATATGAGACTCAAACTGCAAAAAGCTATGCACTGAATTCACCATTATTCTGCAGAATAACACTCCATGAAGAGAGTTGCACCAGTGATTCGCCTTCCAGTGAATTAAAAGGACTTTCTGCCCATGACACTGTACGAGTGGCTGAGCCAAGACCAGCTGCTAATGCTGCTGAAGATAATAAGTTTCACTCTGGCAAAGGTGAATGTTGCAATCGTTTCATATCGCACACCTCTAGCTTCTTGTGGCACCGAGTACCGAGCTCTGACTATTTATCGATAGACATTTTCATTTAAGAAGTGGAAGAGTGGCAGGGTTTCTGTGTATGGAGTTGCTCCACAGCACTGCCAGGTGGCGGAGGGCAGTACTGCGAGTGTTTGATTAGAGAACGCGAGGGCCTAAATCCCCAGGTTTGGGACCGGCTGAACTGAAGATCACTAGGGAGGATTTAAAGATTAGACTCCCGTGCTTGTGTAACGCCCACTCATCTCCCTCCCTCAAACACATGTTCTTTCTCACTCCATCCCGCCCTCCCCTCCGGGCCCCATGTTCTCATCTACTTTCTCTTTCTTGCCCTTCTATTTCGGTGTCTCTGGGCTTATTTTGGTGCATTGATCATTTCCTTTTCATTTTTGGAATTTGATTGCTGGCCCTCATCTCCTATAATCTATTATATTCACTCGGCTGCTGCTCTGCTTTTGACTTCTCGCAGCTCAAGCCTGGCACTTACTCTCGAGCTTTACTGCTTAGCTAGGTCACACCTTAGGTAATGAACCGAGTTGATTATTAGCAAGGTGCATTTTAGCTCATATTCCGTGTCCCATTAATCCATTTTGGCACTCCATCTTTTTAATGATTTATCCTCCACGGAAATTGTCCAGGATTTCAGAGAGTTCCGGTCCACCTGACGGCACAATCCATTTTTCAAGGAGGGGGAGAGGTTATATTAATATGCCAGTATTATGCATGTAGTTAAGAAACTAATCGTTTAGGACTGAGTGAGTCAAAGGTTGCCGTCAGGCTTTTTTTGCTTGAGAAGGTTAGAGCAGTGGCAGCCATGGTAGAAGCGAAGGCTAAGAAAAGGATGTCCAATACTTAGTCTCTGGATCTTATCTCCCTACTGGAGCAAATTTTCGGAAACTTTCCAAGGGAATATTAAGCTCGGGAATTTTGGGAATTTCGCCTATTTCTATTCATTTATCCATCAATTGTAAAATACTTTTAAAGACGATTCCAATTGGCCAACTATTTATATCTCTGGCATTGCATTAGAGTTTTTTTACAAGATTTTTTCTCATCTTATTCTACAGAAAAATGCCACGTGCACTATCTCATGTGTGGAGACATTTCACCCCAGCCAATGTAGAAGGAAAGGCTGTGTGCATTTGCAAATACTGTGCAAAGACTTATGTTAAGAATGACACAAAGATGCAGAAGCATATAGTCAAGTGCCCAAAGTTTCCTCAGGGCTCAAATCAGCCTATGACAAAACAAAATGTTTATATTTATGTCTGTATATGACAAGGTAAATACAGTTAGTATAAATTACCAACACAATTTCCAGTTTATTCCTCTTAATTGCCATGGAAAGTTTCCAACTTTGAATATTCCCGGAATTTTGCAACCCTAAATATACATAAAAAATATGTGGAATGAATTAAATTACTTGACATTATTGTAGATCACAATTTAATTCTGTTCCCCACATCTTTACAGATTGAATAAACCTTATCTGTCCCTCTCTTGGTTTGTAAAGCACTTACCACTGAGACTGACCTCTTAGGGATAAGGGTAAAAACTACTTATGTTTTTCATGACACTGAGCAGTTACCTGAGGAACAGTTCCAAATGTTTGACCAGGGCTCGGAGATTCCTCTCAGGGATCTGCATCTTTCCCAGGATCTCAGGAAGCTTCACTGGAAGAAAAGATATTGAGCGGGGGGGAGCATGAGGAGGATGCACAAAGGGAGATGGTTGCAAAAAGTGAACCGGCGAGAGCGACACGATCAGAGACACCAACCAAAGAGCCGCAAGAGGTGCTGTGATCCGTACAGGTAGGAGGGTGGGGGAGGTTGGTCGTTCAGAGGGTAGTTATCAGGAGTCAGCTTCCAGCTTAGGACCTGGTGGCGAGAGCAGAAGAAAAAAGATTTAATCTCTTAAACACTGCTGAATATAAACGTCAAAAGATACACACTGCAGTGGGAAGTTATGATTAATGCACAAGATGTTTCTCAGGATAAAAATGTAAACGTGACACAGCATTATTCTGGACTCAAGGGACTGGGTCTGACATTTAAAATTCATACATGCATGAATTCTCTGCCTGCAATGATGCGGCCATTTGTCTATCCTCTCCTAGTTCTTCACACACAGTTGCGTCACCTCGTTAAGCTCGTTGTTTCTCCGGCTCTCCATGCCGTAGAATGGGCCGCTCCGCTCTTTGCTCGGCGTCAAGGGCAGCGGGGAGGAAGAGCCACTGTGCACTGGGGTTTCTAGGTTGAGATGAGAAAAACCACAGTTTGCTGCTATGAAGCCAATCGCTGAGGGAGTATGGCTAATGAGACAAACTAGTGACAGGTCAAATCCATTCTTGGGTGAGTACAGTTATAAGGAAAGAAGTAGGACTCCATCTAGTGGGCATAACTGGCTCTTACAATAGAACAAATCCGAGTGAAAAATATGATTTTTCATGAAATGCATTCATTTTGATATTATATCTGATGAGGAAAAGGCCAATGTAAACATTTTGACTTGTCACATGTTACCTACTGAGAATAGCCACTAATTTCTCAGATACTAAATGTTTCGAACCCAAAATAAAACCAAATAGTCATTTTGGCAAACATTATTGGCATAAAAAACAATTAGTTGAATTTGTCAGCTTAAAATATTATATGAGATCATGTTAAATGCTCGTTAGAATAGTGTCACAATATGTTGTTGTGTAGTAAGTGTCACTTACTTCTGTCGAGATTGAGGAAGAACTTGGGCTGGGCCGAGGTGTCGATCAAACGCTGTTTGAGCTGCGGGGACGCTGTTGCACTGCCTCCACCTGGATCAACACATACGGTACAATTAGAGCCCACAAGATAAAACAGTATTACAATGCAAAAACATACATATTTAAATGTATAGCTGCATGGTGTCAATGTAAAGTAGGCTATTTATGACAATAGTGTCACAGCTCGGCAGATATCCTCTCAGTGATACACGACTGCTGTTGTGGAAGCCATCAGGTCACACAAGATAGTAGTGCAGCATCTGAACACCGATGTGCCATCTGCCTGGGAGCCTTATCCCCTTCAATGTTCATCAAAATAAAGCAGCTACAACACGACAATATTCACATGTGTAAATCTGCATCAGGTTAATTCTGTTAATTCTCGTCTGTTGCTTTCGGTTGCCAAAGTAAAAGTTACTTATCCCATACGTCAAATTTTTTTCTATTACCACTGTGAGATGATGCATTAAAATTAGGGCTGTCAATAGATTAAACCTTTTTTTCCTAATTAATCTCACATTATGAAATTCATTAAACTAGATTAATCGCGATTAAAAGTTTGTTTTTCTTCGAAAGACTAAATCTTATAAATTAACCAGTAACCACTTCAGACAGCATGTAAACTACACACAGAGCTGTGTTTTCAAAGAGTATAAAACAATATTTTATCGCATTAATCTCGGGCACAATAATCTATCTCATAGATTAACGCGTTAACTTTGACAGCCCTAATTAATATAAACAAATTTGTGTGCATGTGTTTGTGTGTTCATACAAGGCGCACAGTAAACCTGGCGCCTCATTTAGTGACATAACAAGTGGGTTACCTCCGCTGCTTCCCTCAGCTGGTCGGTCGCCTCCGGACGTGTTCCTGGTGGAGCGTCTGAGCGACTGGGACTGGTATGAGATACAGTCCATGTCAGGGTGACGCCGGCGCTTCGGGGTGGGCGCCGGGGCCGTGGGCGTGGTGGCAGAGATGTCGCTCAGTGCCGGCTGGCTGTCCGTGGACTGAGGAGTCAGGGGGTTGTGCCCCAGCGGGCTCGGGCTGCGGTCCCGCTGGGTGCTTCAGGGGACAAAAGAAGACACAACGGTCAAATGTGGTGCATCACAACCAAGCAGCGGCATCCACTTCGGCACATAAGACTTGATTTATGGAGGCACACTTACTTGCTGGAGCAGGGGGAGCTTTCATTCATGGCCAGAAAGAGCCTGGACGAGCTGACCTTTTTGAACTGGGCTTGTTCACAGGGATAGAGGAGGATCATGGGTAAGGTGAAGTCAAACGTGATCCTGAGGCCGTCAACCATCTCCTTACACAGCTCCTCGCTAAGTACAAAGGAAGTTGAAAAACATGGTTTGTTGATATTCATTATCAACAAACTAATCTATTTCCATTGCATTATTTTACATAGGCTCACCTCTTCTCTGGAGGGATTGCCTGTGGACTGCTGCTCTGTGTGGTGGTGGTCTGCTGCCGCCGGAACCGCTCATTGGCCATGAATGCCTTGTTGATGGCAAAGTGTTTCACGTACGACTCCAGGATATGCACCACATTCATCTGACAGGGCACCATCACCAGCTGGGGAGAGGAAAGCACGCCTCATCAGACAAACTCAAAACATTTCTCAGTTTAGTCTCGGCAACAAACATGATCCGCATGCAAAATGCAAAGATTGATTGATTATTTTTCTTTAAGCCTCGGAAAACACATTGAGGAATAAGACCCTCATTTACAATGGTGCAGAGGGAACAATGAACAGTTAATACATTGAGAAAATAAATAAATAAATTAGAATGAAATAAATATGCATATATACATACAGCAACACAAGGGAAAAGGTCACAAACAATCAACCCTGACGATTCAATAAAATACTATAAAATACTATGGTTAAGCCTAACCCTACTAACAGTTACAATCACTGCAGGAGAAGCCAGACGTACATGACACAAGACTTGAGAATTCCCTTAATTTAAAGATTTTTGGACCTCATTCCAGATGAAGGGTGCCTTATAACAGAAAGCTGTCTTCCCCAAGTTAGTGTTAACACGAGGTTGATATAATGAAAGCCAGCTCTGGGAGCGGGTATTGAGGTTATTACAATTCCAGCTGATGAGAGAGGAGAGATATAACGGTAGTAGCCCAATGATTGTTTTGTAGATATAGATCTTCCAATGACCATCCCTTTTTTAGACAAGGCTGGCCAGCCAACTTTGTTATAAAGAGTACAGTGGTGTGTGCCATAGCGGTCTCCAGTGATAAAACGCAGAGTAGAATGGTATACAGCATCATGGGATTTCAGTGTGGTTTGGGATGTATTACCATAAATAACATTACAATAATAGAATCAACATGAACCCCAGAGGGTAAGTGTGCTGCGTGTACCTTTTTCCTCTTGTTGATGTAGAAGCAGTCATCCTCCAGTTTCTTCTTCAGAACATCCGGGATGCTGATGTCGATGTGGACAATCTTCTCCTCACATTCCCTTTTGACATTAATGTCTGGTTCCTCTCTCTGAAAACAAGCACGATATAAACCTTTAGATCAGGGGTGTCCAAACTTTTCATCCCGAGGGCCACATATAGAAAAAAATACGAAGGTCCGGGCCACTCATGGCGCCACGCCCCCTGCCCTGGAGAGGACCGTTAAAACTTGGGGGGGGACAGCTGCAATACAGTGGGCCATAGTCCATCACATTACCTTTCATTTAGCTGGTTCTTTTATCCAAAGCAACTTACAATAAGTGCATTCAAGGGTACAAACCGGGAACAACAAGAATCAAGAAAGTACAATATCCTCAAAAATAGACAACTACAAAGTGCTATAATTAAGTACCATTAAAGTGCTACTAAATTGTTAGTTAAAAAACAAAATATTATAATTTTTAATTTTTTTTAATTTAATTTAATTTAAATTTTTTTTTTTTTTTTGAGGCGGGCCAATTTAAAATAGATGACGGGCCGCAGATGGCCCGCGGGCCGTAGATTGGACACCCCTGCTTTAGATGCACATTTCTGAATAGTCATGAGAAGGAAAGTCAGATTTGGCTTTTCCATCCAAGAGTCGATCAACATATTTGCAGAATACATTATTTTACCCTCAGGGACCACATGTGAAATGCAGTCTAAGGGAATTACGGTATTTTTTCTGTTGGTCTGTAAAGTCAGCGATAGACATTGAGCCGATTGACTTTACCATTTTGTTGATATCCTCAGAGAAAGTGCTGTCCCCACTATTTGAAGATTCAAGGTCCGAATCGTCGCCGTCACTGCTCTCCGAAGACGAGATCAAACCTGCAGACCGAAAAAATGCAGACGCGTTAATTTGATTGCTGAGGGACATTTGGAGAGAAAAGACAAAGACGGAGATTTCTCACATGCGTCATCGCTGTCGTCCTCCTTAGGGAGAGTCTTCAGAGAGGATTTAGTGCCCGACTGACGACGACGCCTCTTCGACCATCCTTTTCTCTTCCTGCCGCAAAGACAAAATACACACTCGTTTGTATGGCTCGTCAATAGATTGATCAAACAAATGGAAAGGTCAAATTCAAAACTAGTGGACACAGGCCAGAGACTGACAGTGTGCTGAACTTGTAGTTTGAACTTCAGGTGGAATATTTGTCGGTGTCCTTTCAAAATTACTTTAGAAAACTTGTTTCAAGTAAGGAATGAGCTAAAGCTGTCCAGTCTCCACAAAAATGCAATTGCCTTTGCATCGTTGCATGCCCGACGTCTGATTCTGCTGAATTGGAAGGGGAAGAATCCTCCTGCCTATGTTCATTGGATTAGAGAGGTGATGTTGGGATTGGCTCTGGAAAAAATTTGATATACAGTACACGGGCTGGAGGATAAATACGACAGAACCTGGTCACAGTTTACGACACATATCAAGAGCTTGCCTTTTGCCTAAATCCTTGTTCTTATTTAGTATGTATTTGTTTTTCCTTCTTTCCTTCTCTGACTGCCGTCCTGGTCTTCTCAATGCCTGTATTCTGACTGTTGGGACTTTTTGCTTATGTTAAAGGTCCAGAATGTTGGTGTTATGACCATAATGATCCACATAGATTGGTTTGAGTCTTTTTTTTCCCTTTTTTTTTTCTCCTTTGTCTGTCTATTTTTCGTATTTGTCTGTATTTGCTTTCGTCTTTTGGTGCTCTGTCTGTCAGTGTGATACGTGAGTGTTTTTGTGGATACCACCTGGTTGGGGTGGGGGGGGTCGGGGACAACTTTTGTAAGAAATGCTTAACTAATGATGTCACTGTTTTCAATATGGAAAAATTATAAATAAAGTTGGGGGAAAAAAGAAGGAATTCTGTCAAAAAAAAAAAAAAAAAAAAAAACTTGTTTCAAAGGCTCTTCATCAAGCACGGGCCGTGAACTGATTCTGATCGGAAATTGGGGTTGGCCAGTTTCCTCTTGTATACATTTATCACACATTCACTTTCAAGATCTACTACTAATATGAACTTACATGCGACCGAGGGCTTTGCGAGCCAGTCTACGCTGCAATTTACGGCTTTCCTCTGTGTCCCTTAGAACATGGTCCTCAGCAGCCCAACGATCCCAGCTGCACAAGCACACACATTCAAAAAGAAAAGTACACATGAACTGACAGCCACATGTTTACACAGGTTGAGGAACACGACATGTTAAACATGATAAACATGATAATGAGTGTGGCATTAATGGCATAAAACAAAACCTATCTAATGTCACCTTCTGTTCCAACCGTTGAAGTGAACGTAATACTTTGGGATTATTGTTCCATGTTCATCTGTACCTATCAAGACATCAGTGACCTGTAATGCAAACACAACAGTAAAGACAGTAAATACTAACTTTACCTTAACGCAAATGTACAATTACTCAAGTACTACAATTTCAATCATCATGTATTTAATATATGAGGACTTTCAGGTTTTTGAATCTGAATACGTTGTGACTTAAAAACCCACAGTATTGTACCATCAGCACATATTTAAATTTAGAATATAACAAATCAGAATAAAAATGACAACGCAATCATCATAAGAGTTGTAATTGCACAGCAAATACTTACTCCTTGTGTTAGAATAGACCAGGCTCCAAACTAAAATAATGTAGTTTGTGTACTTGCGCATACTCAAAATATTTGCATGCCCAACCATGTTTGTGTGCAATATATGTATAGATATTTTAGATATATACTTTATTTTCTATTTTAAATTTTGATATTCTATTTTATACTACTTCTATTCTATTTTATTTTATAGGTTGTAATTACTTGAGCATTGTTAAAAGAGAGCCTGAGACTCAAGCGTTTCACTGCCAGCGACTGCTTAATGTTATTGTTGTGCATTTGACAATAAAAATCTTGAATCTTGAATCCTGAATATATCCTGTTTATATCGCAAACATAAATGTATATCCTTCTATATATCCTAAACTCTACATAGCATGTTTTCTATGTGATTTTCCCCCGGTGTGGGTAGCTTGTCAACTGCAGGAGTGAAATGACAACATTGATCTTTTACTGTGTAATGTTGCTTCTTCAGCTAAAGGCTTGAAGCTGCTAAAACAACGCCAGCCAGCCTCCGTTAGCAAAGGCTAAGCTAAAATAGGTTGAAGTTCCCAGTGATCCCTTCTGTTAGCATTAGCTAGCTTAACAGCCGGTGTGCATCGTAAACAAAACAAGGCATGCTTCTCATTAGATAGCATGCCATGCTAACTGTGTAGAATTAGCTAGGCTGCATTGAGAAGTGTTAAAATAGTGCATGTTAGCCGAGCTAGCAGGGCAGACATGTTGGTGCGTTTGTTTACTAGTTGTTGACATGAGCCGGCTTTGTGCTTAAGCTGCCCAGCTGTTGCTAACGTGCCTTTACAGTTGTATTAAAGCTAACATGAGCTGAAATGAAGTGATCGCATGCACTGATAACAGTTCTGGGATGAGGCGCTGCACACCATCATGTTTGTTTGTCACTGCAACAAGAGGAAAACGTGCAAAATCAAACGTACCCGGAAACCTGAGCGGCTAGAGACGGATCTCTCCGAGGCCTACGAGTCGATTCGCATGTCCCACATTTAACAGAAGTAACCCCGCTCTTTCCTCTACGGTTCATTGGTCTGTGCTACATTTGACTAGCTAGCTTAGCACGTTACCTTAGCGTCGTACAACACTTTAGCTTTGGTGGGGTCTGGTTCGAAGCACAGGACTCGCTCTCCTTTGTGAAATCGATATTTGATTCCCCGCGAATTCATTTGTTCATGGCGACGAGTGGGAGAGGAGGCATCGATCGGGACCCTGCGACACGCTCAGTAACCCCTTCAGCGCCGAACACTGTTTCTTCCCACGAGGAGTCTGCCACACAAACACACCACGAGGAGTCTCCCGCTGAAACACACTGTGCAGGGATACATGCTGCCGCCTTCACTGACACCACGTAAATTCTGGCTGCAGTGTTGCAGAGTCGTGCAACACGTTTGTCTGTGCACAGATAATAATAACAACACATATGATAATAAACTTGATTCCTATAACACCTTTCAAAACGTTTTGGTTTGAATTCGATAGACTTTATAAGTTACAGTTACAAGGTGTTTTACAAGTTCAAAATAATGGTAAACAATGGCACAGCGTTAATGAGCAACAATAAGAGACAATTTAAAAGCAATTTGAAGATCACACAGCAATAAAGCACAGATACAGAAACAAAAAAACAACAATACAGATGAGAAAATCTTAAAAACAAGACAAAGTAAAAAAAAAAAAATATTATGATTCAGAGAGAGAGCAAGATGAGAAATAAGAGGACGGAGATATAAACATGTATCTATATTAGATTCAAAAGAGGATAAGAAGCTGGCCAGACAGATCCGCTCAGGGGGAATGTTCCAAAGAAAACAGAAAACAACCGGTCACCTTTGGTCCTCAGCAGGGACTGTGTATTGGCACCCTCTATCCCCATCTTTATATTGCAAAGTTTGTAAATACAAGCTCATCAATTTAAATATATATCGTATTTCTCTTGTATTCTTATTTGGATTGTTATGGCACTTTCCACTTGTGCTGCTACGTCGATTGTGAATTTCCTCTACAGACGATCAATACAGGCCCGTCTTGTCTTATCTGTCATCCATTGAATTTGTCTTTCATGGAGCAGTGCAGCTCCTAAATCAGGCCAGCAGATGTCAGCACATGAGCAGCAATATATTTCCAATCACCATCAAAGTCCTTTGATTTATTTGAAGCTCTGTGCCAATCTGCATCACCTAACAATCTATTTGTCCAATTTTATATCAGCTTTATCTTTATGTCTGTGATGGGATCCATGATATGAACATGATTTATAACCTCTGGGTAATTTATATTGCCCTGTTACAAATATCCATCTGCATCTCCTCTGATGGTATCTGTGCCTGTAGGAATTAAGCTACCTGGGAATCATACGTCCTAAACCTCGGACAGGTTGAACATGTTGCTTGGGTATTTAAAGCATTTGGAAATATCCTTTCCCTTGAGGCACCATACAGTAAAAGCCCATGTCTCAATAATCTAATCTTGCTCTATTGGAACAACATGGGGGCTCTTAAAATACACTGAAGGCAGCACTATACGAGGGTTTGTTTACATGAGCAGACGGGGATTTCTGGTCATACAGTCAGACATCGCTCCAGGGTTCAAATTCTGTTCTGCTTGGAGACTTATGAAAAGAATCCTTCCACCGCAAATAACGGTTAAAAATAGACCCTGCGTCTCTGCCTTACTGTTTACACCAGTAATTTGATTTCTTTTGTTTCTGACCTTGTGACCCCTCCTTCATTTATGTCTCTCTTACAGGCTCAGACAATGAAATGCACGCTGATCCCCAGCACAGGAAACCATGTCTCTGCAGCTGTGGCCCAATCTACACTCATTTCGCTTAAAATGGTTTCAGGCAGTGCTGCGCTCCTGTTGTATACCAAATATGGACAGTGTGTATAGAACACCGAACATGACTGGCTTGAAGTGTAGCAGCAGTTGATTTATTCCTCTTTCCCTCCGACCCTGAGCGGGTCTGATATATTTTGACAGTCGTGTCGAATGCTCACTGTTTCACGTGGAATGTTTTCCGTGGTTGCACATGAGTGACCCGAGAGAGTCCAGGCCCAGATTGCCTTAAACATATGATGACGGGACTGAAAGCAAAGGATGCTGCAGGGATCCTTACTTAAAATCTGGTCAATATCTTCTCAGTGATGCACTTTTCCTCTTAATTACTGTTGTTTCTGGCTTTCTCCCAAAGTAGGAGTAGTAGCCTATGAGATCAAAATGGCCTCAAGTACTTCCTTCTTTCAATAAACGTATGTAAAACACATTGTTTTCTTTCAGTACTTCCTTGCTTGTGTGATTTCACTCAGTGTCTCATTCTTCTTTCCGCCGGAGACTGTTTTTAGAAGGGTCAAATCTATCTCGGCTGTTATCAGTGTCATGTCATGCTGTGTTGTGTGTCTGTGTGTGACTGTGCCGTGCGGCGCAGCTTCATAAGCTCCTTTATCAGCCCGCCGGCACCCTCCTCTCCAGACTCCTGCCGTCTCTTTCCATTTTTCCCATAGTTTCACACACTGGGTCCGAGCATGCTCCTGCTCTCCCTCTCTGTCACTCTCTATTTGTCTCCCTCTTTCTCCCACACTCCCTCCTCTAAACAGATGCACACATCACGCAGCTATCTTAACACTCTTACTGGAGCTCCCCTGTGTCAACAAGTATCTGTCACACACAGGTGAATAAAGAAAGAGAAATTGGCTATGAATCCTTAATGGCTCACTTCTCGCTTGGCTAATAATAGCACACAGCAGGCTATATTGATAGGCCTATTATTTCCAGACAGCGAGGTAGATTAATGGGAGAAGAGGATTAATACGCCTATTTTCATCCCTTGCTAAATCACGTCTGTCTGTGTGGTATGACCTTCTGCATGTCTGAGTATTGCACCAGGCTACATACCTCATCTGCCACATGAAGATGAGCTTCTTAATTAGAGAAGCTAATTGTAGAAATTAAACTAATTATAGAAACACCCCAGTTTAAGAGGCAAACACATTGAAACAAAAGTGAATAAAACCATGCTTATATATGTTGGACGATGAGATAAGTGACCACCCACCTTTATATCATCTGGAAATAATACACATTTTATCAACAACAACAAAAAGAAGGTGCCATGGAGCTCTTCATGCTAAAACAAAAGCTGCAAAAGCAAAAAGTTCTTAAAAATATAATAATTTGGCATTCATAAGAAAATGTAAAGTATGCAAACATTCATTTCAAGTGAACTGAACCCCCTCCCACACTCGTGCGCGCACGCTTTCACCCTGTCTTCTCACTCCACTCCAGTTTGGGAACGACCGACGCGCATGGGAACACAGCAGAGGAAAAGATTCGTCCTGCTCCTTCTCCATTGCGCAGCGGCTGCAGCCAAAGGCGTCGCACCCCATCACTTCCCTGCTCCTCGTCTGCTTGTGCTTGATGGTTCCTCCTGATGGGACAACACCAGGTCCCTGTCTTGTAGTCGGGGCTTTGGAGAACTGCGCCGATGTGAGATCCAACACAAGGGGACATGTCTGGCGCTCAAGGACTTCTCAACAGCGTCTTCTCCTGCTCCTCTCCTGCCTCCAAAGCCATGACCAAACGGAGGCTACGCCAGACCCGCAGCCTCGACCCCGCGATTATAAGACACTGTGACACCGGCACCGAGGGCGCGAGTGGAGCACCGTTCTCCGGAGCGCCGCCTGAGGACGCAGGTGCGTCTCCGGTGAAACCGACTTTACGCACGAAGATTCCGTCGCTGAAGGAGCCGATAACCCCGTCCCTCTCGTCCCCTTCCATCCCCCTGGACGTCTCCCCTTCGTCCAACTTCTACTTTGACTATGACACGGTGAAGCGGGCCAAAAGGAATACCGCCGGGGATTTACCGTATCTGGTGAGGGGACCCTGTGCCGCGCCGTCCGGGAGCACGGGCGCGCTGTTCTCCCCGCGGAGGTGGCTCCAGAGGAAGGTGCAGCCGACCAGCTCTCACGCTTACGTGGTGTGGAAATCAGAGGTACAGTTTCCAGTGGAGAACAATGAGTGTAATATATCCGGTTTATGTTCAGAAGCATGCATCCCCATCTATTCTCACTATGCATCATCATCACATCATATAGTCACCACATGATATAATGCCTTTATGATGTAACTGCTGTAAGACAGTAGAGGAGAGTGGTTTCCTCCAAATTCATTGATTTAAAACTAAGGCACAGCTTATGACAGCTCCTGGAATAATTAGAAGAAGCAATCAGCAGGCTTAACACATTTGTTTATTTCGGCTCGGAGCAAGGGAATCCACTGGAGGCCAGAAGTCACATCTGCTGAGAATCTCTTTGAGGACCGCCAGACACTACAAAGTGCACAAGTTTGATTCCCAGCACCCAGAAAGGTGTCTGTGCATTTTCAGATTCAATGAGTATCCAGTCAGAACTCAAAATCAACTTTAAGATGAATGTCTTTTGAAGAGTGTTGAGCTGACTCTGAACCTGGAAGGAATCCAGTGTCACGCCGGCCCACTCGTCCACCTGTGGTCCTTCCTGTGTTTTCAGGCCTTGTGAGAGTCACACCTTACACAGAAGGGCTTATGGGAAAGCCAAGAAATCCCTTGTGGTGCTTTTGAGGATTAAATAATTCCCACAAAAGGCGCAATGAAGTGCACAGATTCCCCTTTGACTGTCAGCTCCGCTGGGCCGGTCGGGCTTTTGTCTTCATATAGCCTTCAAATTGAGTGTGAATAAGTTGAAGGTAGCGTACTAAATCCTTACCAAAACATACTTGGCCGACTTATATTTTGGAAGGAGGGGGGGCTTTATAGGCTGCATAGTTGGCACAAGTCCACATGCAGTAGTGGAAAGGTATGATAATTTCCCTGCTTCTTCTGCTCTTTCCCTCTCTTTGCTTTAGCTGATATGTGTAGGAGCACTGAGTGTGTGTGTGTGTGTGTGTACGTGCAGCAGGGCGGGTGTGTGCCGATGCGAAGGTCTTAAGGACACACGGCCCGGGACTCGGTTCTCACGACTAAGAGCGGTCACAGGGTCAGATCCACTGTGGCCCTCAAACAGCTCTCCCATCATTTCCTATTGCGAGGAACAGCTCGAGCGTCCCTCTCTCTGTTTCCCTTTTTCCAGCATGCGCCTTTCTTTCTCTCTCTCTCTCTCTCTCTTTCTCACACATGCCTCCACACTGTCTCTTCCTCCCTCTCTTCCTCTCCAAGCAGAGTTTCCCACCAGTGTAACTCTATTTTCCATAGTGTCCCATCCCCCCCCCCCCCCCCCTTCTTCTACACCACAGCCCAGTGAGGATAACATGAGGCCTTCAGTTTGGAGTCATTAGTGTAATCTGGACCATGAAGTTATTGCACCTCGGAGTGTTTGTAAAAATACTCGGCCCAGAAGTGTTGCTGGTCTGCTGGGGAGTTTCACACACTGCTGGGTGTGAGGTGAAATTCCAAGTGTACTGAATGTAGCACATTGACTTTTGAATGCAATGCCTGTTTTTCAAATTATGTTTTCATATAAATCATAAGTTACGGAAATAATTGAAGTTTACAATCCTTTTCTACAGATGGAACACACACGGTTGCTGTAGTAATTTGTTTCTTGCAGTAACTGACATGAGGTGTCAGACTCTCCCAGAAAGATAAGAAAGATGCGTCTGTTTAACACGAGACCTTTGTCCTGCAGGTTCAAGGGGGGGACCAAAAAAGAATTTGCTCACGTCAATTACAACTCTATTTGATTACGTCCCTGCACTGTTAAAAAAAAGCATGGAGCTTCTCTTTCTTTTTGAGGGAAAGGAGAGTTTTTTCCATGCTGGACTCAGGGTGGACACTCGGATACTCTAGAAAAAGTATACTAGCCATGGACCTTGTTATTAAGTGTACAAGTAAACACACACTTATAGTGTTTTCACAAAGATTTCTGCCCTTTATAAAATTCCTCATGATTCCCCTTTGGCTCCAAGGGTTTGTGCAACACGCCCAGTTTTCACTTATCTAAGTCTGTTTCCAATTTTCCCCATTTTGCACATTGTCTGACTATTAAAGTCGTCTTAGCTTCATTATCATGTGATGGTGATCGTCTCAAATACATTTTCACAGTGCACAAAAAATGATGGCTCGCTCCCTGCCATGCCATTTTAGTCAAATCTCTAGAAATTCAATAGAAATTGATTAAAGGGGGATTTTAAGGGTTTAATACAACAATGGTCAAAATCGCAGATGTGGAGGTTTCGTGACTTTCACTACAACATCCCTGCCTCGTAAACAGCCACATCTTTCATATCACACCCCCAGTTTGTGTTTCAGGCTTTATCTCATTGTGGTTCTAAGTATCTTGAGAACCAGAGGAAGTTTTGCAACTGTTTTCACGAGCCAAGTTTCGCTCATGGCTGGAATCCCATGATCCCAATGCTTTATAGTCATATCGATGCCAATTTGAGAGTTTTAACCAAGATGCAACAAACTACATGTTCTCATTTTATGGAAGTGATATCAGAAAACCAGACATAAGTTGCGTCCTGCATTTCGAGACGGATTTGGTCACAGCGGCACAATGAGGCCATGTGCAGCCGCTTTAAGTAGCCAACGATGCAACAAGCTAAAAGATGCACAAAGGAAAGCCTCTGTAGAACAGACTGTGTCATTTCGGTTTTGCCTTTGCAGTCGGCGCCGCCTCCTTCATGGCCCATGTGGAACTCAGCCTATTTTAAAGGTTGAATGTATTCATTTTCAAAACTTCTGCTCAGATTGAGATCCAGTTTTAAATGATTTCTATCCCTGAGTGTGTGTGTGTGTGTGTGTGTGTGTGTGGGGGGGGGCACCTGTGCTCATCCCGTGCGTCTCGTGCTTTGCCTTTTTAAGGAGGGAGACGTGGACGGAGAGGCAGAGAGAGAGAGAGAGAGAGAGAGAGAGAGAGAGACGGAGGGGGAGGGAGAGGCTTGAGACAGTGGAGATGTAATGGTTTACACAAAAAAGCAGCGGCGGACAGTTTTAGTGGCTGTGATTGCTTAATAGCTTTTTTCCATGGCCAGGTTGTTGATGTTTCGACGGACAATGACGCGGGAGAATCCTCAGAAACGTGCCCTGCGTGTTATTACAGTAGGAGAGGTCGGCGACTGGTCCCTGTTCTTGGGAAGCGATTGGCCCCGGAGCCGGTCATCGTATCAACACACTCTTGAAGTAGCGAGCTAGTTTTTTTCTTTTTTTCTTTACAGGGACGCTGACATTACGGAATTCGTAACTTTGGCGTCTGGAACATACCACGAACCTACGCGGCGTTTCTGTCAATCGCTCACACTTACAAGCACGAGCACAAAGGCTCAGGGAGGAAACAGCGGTCGGCTCATTTAATGCTACTTGTTTATCGGGTGCCAGATTGTTGACATTGTAGCGTCTATTCTTAGACCCACAGTACTTCAGAGAGTGAGGGAAAATCATTCCTCAACTAAGAAACCCCCCCCCCCCCCCCCCCCCCCCCCCCCCCACCGCAACTATTGCTACTAAATGATTGATAACAGAGGATTCATAGAAGTGGTTATTTGAGGTCAGAGTTCCATCCGCTGACATTGTAATCTGCACGCATTCAGCAACCGCAATCAAAACGTTGTGCCCACAAACCAACGCTTAGTAGAGGAAGGAAAGGAAAACAAGTATATAGGCTGATATTGAGGATTATCTAGCGAGTCATACGTTAGCTCTGAATGCTAAAGAATGTAAAAACTGCGGAGCCAGACCTTGAGCCTGCTTGGATTTTTTTGTTTTAGCGAGACCTAGAGAGACGATGCTTGGATGATGACAGATGTTTTAGCACACAGCAAATCCCAGGTTCCCATTCATAACGTGTGGCAGAACCGTGGTCATGACTCGTGGGAATTTGGACGATTACTGTGTGGAATTTCCTACTTCCTGCCTCAGATAGTTCTATGGATGTTAAAGGGGTTGGGAGTACGGACGGTGAACATGATGTTTCCATGAGTTGCTATAGAAGAACGTTACCATTTACATTTTGCAGAACATGCTTCATTATTGCGTCCACTACGCCATTTGACGGATGCCATTTAGTTTTCTCTTTTTCCGATTTTGTAAAAGCCTCAACTCCACATGCCCCCTTGTTCGCACTCTGACCCTCCTGTCGATGATTTAACAGAAATCACGCGTTCAGATTCAGAGGAATTCCAAGTGCTCCACATGTTTGCCGTTATTTACGCTGTGAATCAAACAAGCTAAAACATTGACTCATGTCAGTGCGCACTTCCAGGAATCAACAGATGTGTTGTTCCCACCATGAGTGGTCCACGTTGAAGTGTTTACAGCAACAATACACTGCACGGTCTGAGGATCGGGGAGAAATACTGCAGCAAAGCCTCTTATCAAAATAAGGCGACAGATTTAGGATCTTTTCACAGTTTGAGAAGATTTGTGTTTTATTGTTGTTATGTTTGGATCACGCTGGGAGATTCTTGTGCAGGACCCTTCTGGTAATTGTGAGGTCCAGACTGATGAATGGAGGCAATCGAGTCTTTGCAGTGTGAGTCTGCCCAAGGACATCAAGCTGTATCAATATCAGTTTTTTTTTGTCTAAAAGTTGTGTCCTTCATATTTTCTGGATTCTTATAATAGTTGTGGAGTTTGTAAATTATAAAATGCCTAAAACAATTCCCAAAATGGACGTTTGGTGTCTTTAAATGTCTTGTTTTCATTTCAGACATATTTAAGGACATTAGAGATATTCATATGGACACATATTTTCTGATATTGATCCCGACAATAGTCTGAATAAGATGCTGCCATGTATATACTTATATATGTATGTACATTATCTATAGTTATACTGCTATTTAGTATACTATGGTAAATGTATACCAACTTATTCATATACATTGAATAGAGGCGGTGGACTAGTGGCAGAAACTTGGACTATAGGCAGAAAAGGTCTCTGGATTGATCTGTCCAAAAATCCAAGAGGATTCTCCCTACCCTGTCTAGTGCCCCTGAGCAAGGCACCTTACTCCCCCAACATCTGCTCCCCGTGCGCTGTACATGGTCGCTCACTGCTCTGTGTGTCCTGCCCCAGATGGGTCAAAAGCAGAGGTTAAATTTCCCTACCTGCATGAGTGTGTCTGTGCATGTCTGTGCATGTGTTTGGGACTAATAAATGTATCTTAATCTTAATCTTAAAACATGTAGTGTATTACAACCTTATTTGCATTATATCAACACGTCTTAATTGCAATTTAACGTCCTAGTCTTCACAGCATTTTGGGACATCAACATACTGCAGCTACCAACTGCTCGATGGCCCGTGACCTGGATTCTCTTGTAAACAAGAAGGAGGACATCATGTTGACATGAGTCATAGTCAGACTATTCAAACACATAAACAGGAATATAAGTGGAATGTTTTAATAGCAATTAATAAAACCATAATGGGAATAATGTCTTTTACAGAATAAGATCAGAAGCCGGATTATTTCAGTCCATATAAACGTATAGTCAATGTCATATTTGAGAACTGGAACCTGATAATGTGTGACAGTGAAAGAGATTGTTTCATCTCTATCCGTAACAAAGGTTGCCGTCAAATCATAAGAGGCAAAAACCACAGACACATAAGTGGTATGTGTCTCTCTCCTTACGCTACTAATCAATCACAAACACTCAGGAATGAGATGAATCAACACGTGTGATAGTTTCAACACATCAAACCAAAACAACGCTAAATACAAACCCCAAATAAAAGCAATATAGCAGGAATATAAACATCAATTAATGGGCTGGTAACCCTGTGATATGTGAATATTTCCTGTTTTAATATATCCTCCCTGGGTTGAACTCGTGGCCCTCACTGCCATTCACTTGGCCTATCCTCCCTGATTTCCTCCCTCAAAGTGAGGGAGTGTGTGCGTCGGAGGAGCAAGACCTTGACGGTTGGACATCTTTGGAATGCTCGCACCCAAATACCCACAGAAAGAAAATTCACACACCAGCTCAGCCGGTTTCGGCCCAAGACTCACAAAGCCTCACGAATCATGACACAATCTTTGTTTTGGTGAAAGCGGATCACGTAGCAAGCGTGCAGAGCCAGTGTGGCGTAATCAAGGAGTCAGGGATGTCACACACAGAGCCGTGATGGAACGCAGGTTGATTTTATTGGCTCGCGGCGGCGGCGCTCTCTGATTTGATTCGCGGTCGCCTTGAAGTTGTAGTCCGATCCCCACAGCATCCTGAAACACGGGCTCCTGAGTCAGCTCCCATCGTCGGCCTGATTTTCTTTCCCCACTTTTTGAGCGTGTGAGAACGAACACAGATGTCGTTGAAAATAAAACCGTGTTCCTTCTCCTTGCTAGACATGGCCGCTCGTGGAGTAGATCAAAGAGTTCCCCTGGGAGAAGCTCCAGATTTATGTATGCGGGGTCTGCAAAGGGGCTGTAGTTTGATTACTGAGCTTATTAAGTTTAATGGGCCTGGTTGTTAACGTGTACAATCTGCTGTCAGAGCAGAATGTTGCCTGCTTTCAATGGAGGTCATGGAAATACAGCGTCATAGTTAACATGATCTTCAATTAGCTTTCACTGTCATATTGTTGGATTGCTCTCCATGTAAACTGGATTGGCAGGAAACAAATATGTGTCTCCTTAATTTCTTATGCACAAATGAGTTTATTCTCTTATGAAAATAAAATGTGGACTATTGTCATAATTTTAGAAGATGTTTAAATTCAAATGTTGAAGCTGAATACTTCACGATTTAATATGGTAAAGTTCCAGTCTATTAGTCAAAAAGGACAATCTTGTCTTCTATCTTAAAAAAAATCCTGTGTGTTGTGATTAGGGTTGCAAAGGGGTCAGAACATTTCTGCGAAATTTCCGGAAACTTTCAATCCTGCACTGTGCATTTCTCCATCACATGCACAGATAATTCCCAGCATCCTTCACACTACAGCAGGTCTATTGAGGCCTGCTGTAGTGTGCAGGACTAGTCAGGTAAGTTTCGATGATATTACTGGGGGAAATATATTAGCATGTTGATTGAGGATTGTTCATCTGTTCATCTAGCCTATTTCTATTCATTTATCGATCAATTGTAAAATATTTTTAAAGACAATTCCAATTGTTTGGCCAACTATTTATATCTCTGGCATTGCTTAAGTGTTTTTTATTCTATAGAACAATGCCACGTGTACTATCTCATGTGTGGAGACATTTCACCCCAGCCAATGTAGAAGGAAAGGCTGTGTACATTTGCAAATACTGTGCAAAGACCTATGTTAAGAATGACACAAAGATGCAGAAGCATATAGTCAAGTGTCCAAAGTTTCCTCAAGGCTCAAATCAGCCTATGACAAAACAAAATGTTTATATATATGTCTGTATATGACGAGGTAAATACAGTTAGTTTAAATTACCCACAAATTTCCAGTTTATTCCCGTTTATTCCCGTATATTCCCATGGAAAGTTTCCAACTTTGAAAATTCCCGGAATTTTGCAACCCTCGTTGTGATGCAAAAAAATGCTTCAATTCAAATTAAAGTTATCAACTGTGTTTAGATAACATGTTAACTTCAATTGGTCAAGCCTAATTAATTTCCATGTGACTAATCGAAGGAATTATTTCCGGGTTGGTCAAGCAGAAAAGACAATTTCAAAATTAATATGGATCCTGATACATTACAGTACACATACACTTGTACTGAAGTGTGTTTTTAGTGAGTATAAAAACAGAGTGACACATCATGATTGACAGCTGAGACTGACCTTGAGACAGTGCAGTCAGTGGCTCCAAATGTGCAAGATGGCGGGGGTTGTATCTGGTATATTCTGGCCTCACTTCCAGACAGTGGGAGGAAGTGGAGACACGTCGTCCATCTTATCCTTGATATGCATCTTTAAGCTCTGTAAAAGAGATGACAATATTCGATTTGGCATTTCAGGAGGCGCAGATTTCTCCTGAGCTCCTGAAGCTGATTTTGAACACGGAACAAAAAACCCACGTCTTGTGATGTAAATCAAATCCCGTTGTTGCTCTAAAGCAATGTGTAAAGCCACACTGCAGAGCTCACTGTATGGAATGCAGTGCCGAGGCCAAGAGGATGTGACATCAACATTTGTTTCCAATGGGATGTAACTGGTGTCGGGGAGAAAAGACGTCTAATCACTGTGTAATGAGTGTTGCGAAAATACGAATTCAAGGCCACCTCTCATTGGCGAGCAGGAACCCGATACCGCACGGGGCCAATTTCTGACAACTTTGTGTGATCCTCGGCTGAAAGGAACCATATGAAACAGCAGGTTTTGTTTGGCAGTGTTTTGGTTGAGCAATCGCGCACACATCTCCTCTGGGATGTTTTCTCAACAACGAGGCAGAAAGAGCGCAGCTTGAAATAGAGACGGCTGAAAAGTAAACATTAATTTCCGCGGCCAGAATCTCTCTGGCTGTTGCCGATTAAAGCTCCAGTGGGAAGGCGGCGGTGTTGAGTTACGCTTTTGTGTTTCGCGAGTGTGTGGGAGAGAATCCGGAGGGTGGGAGGATGATCTAATTGAGCACTCTTGGAGTCTTGAAGGCAAAAACTGTCCAGGCCCCCCTGTGTATTTGTGTGTGCTGTGACCGCCCGTGTCCATTAGTGTCCTCGCAAATGAGATTTGTCATGGGCCAGAGATAGATTACACAAAATCCTCTCACATGTTGTGTGGTGCGCGGCGTTTTAAAAGGATGTAAACTAGATGTCACTGAATTCTACACACTGAACATTTAACCTTAAGTTTCAGCATCAGTGAAAATGTTTCACAACATCTGGAAACACCCACTCTCAGTCTAATCTTGAAAAAAAACCATACTATTATAACAAGAGAAAGAAATATTTAAAGGGGACATATTATGCCCATTTTACCACAGTTGATATGGTTCCTTGGGGTCTTAATGAAATGTCTGGAACATATTTTGGTCAAAATACCACAAGGATCATTTAAAACAGCACCTTTTTACCCTGTCTAAAACAGCCCTCCTCAGATTGACCTGTTTTGAGTGGCCCACCCC
This sequence comes from Pleuronectes platessa, assembly GCF_947347685.1. Taxonomy (NCBI): domain Eukaryota; kingdom Metazoa; phylum Chordata; class Actinopteri; order Pleuronectiformes; family Pleuronectidae; genus Pleuronectes; species Pleuronectes platessa. The sequence goes on from NC_070649.1 coordinate 9,520,941, forward strand.
CCTCACCCCCGGTGAGCCTGGCTGCGAGAGTCCCAGTTCCCCAGCGCAGCCCCGCAGTGGGAGCAGTGGGAGCAGTGGGAGCTTGAGCTGGCGCAGCAGCAGCATCCTTCCACACTGTTGAGTCAACGTTTAGAGGTGTCCCGGGGTCCCTTGTTTATGCGGCCACTTAAATGTCTGACGGGTAGCAGCAGCGAGCTAATGCTAGCCGGGCTCAACCGGCCCGGTTAGCTCGCGAGCTAACGCTAGCCGGGGGGAGCCCCTAGGGAGCTAGGGGAGCTAACCGGGCCGGTGGAGCCCGGCTAGCGTTAGCTCGCTCGTCCAAGGCCATGTAGCGAGACTCCCTACATGGGCACGGTGTGACTATGACGTTTATTTCGGTCGTAATCCCATTCGACGCACTCTAGCGTATCGTTTCTGACATAGAGGAACCACAACAAATCGCGGGAGTTGTTTTTTTCCAGAGTATTTGGGACGGTTGACATGCCAGATACCCAAATTAACGTGTAGAAGCACTACAAAAGAGGAATTTTCATAAAATTTGTATTATTTAATACTAGATTATCTTGAATATACTGTATATCCATCTACTAATTTTGAATAAACAGATTCAAATCATAGTGTAGATGACACAGTTTTGAGTTGTACTTGAATGTCGGGCTTGCGGACACTTGTCTGACATTACACGAGCAGTATGGAGGCATTTTACAATTTTTTTCGGTTGTTCTTTACCATTTACTTCAATTGTTTTGGACTCCAGCAGTGTTTTGTGGACTCGAACGCTTCACCCACGCTTCCATTGGCATAAGGGAGAGTAGATAATGAGTGAAATTTCAGCTTTGAGTGAACTATCCCTTTAACTCGCCAGCGCTCAACTACTGTGGGGCGGTTTCTGAAAGAAAAGCTGCAACCGGCATTAACACAGGCAAACAGGGAGGTTTAGAACCGGCAATGCACCTCTTTATATCTTTGTATAGATATAGGTTGAGTGTCTGTGTGTGTATGAGCGTAGCTGTTATCATAAATAAAGAGGATGCTGCATGTTCATATCCTGTCCTTATGCTCAAAAATGAGCCCAAAGGAATACAATTTAATATTAATTCTATCAAGCTTTGGTTGTTGGTACATCTGAGTTCAGATCGGGACATTGTGGTTATTTCTGCTATGTGGTGTGTACGCAGCAGGGTCCCTCTTCCTCCCTCTGTTCTCTCTGTGTGTATTAATCACTCGTACATACTCCAGAGAATTCGACCCCGGCGTCCCGGCTTCCTTTGCATGCTTATTAATTACTGGGGAGAACTGTTCCATGCTGTATTTAGTGGAGGATTAACCGAATGTTCCTGTTCACACATGCAGGATTTAGGCTACTTCTGAGGGCTAAGCTGTGAGAATTAATACCTGTGAGTGTGTGTGCTTTTGTGCACGTATGTGTGTGGGTACGGTTTCACCCCACTGACTGATCCAATATACACTCAAATAGGCGGAGGGCTTGTTTAAATAAGCCACTCGGAGGAATTGTGCGTTTTGCTTCTTTTATGTGTGTGCGTGTTTGTGTGTGTTGCTCCGGTGTCTTTCAGTGGGGAGGCTCAGGGAATTATTTATTTGGAATTCCAGGTCAGAGCTCCATGCCGAGACCCCGGAGCTCCCACTGAAAGAGGGATGGGTACTCACTGAGTGCCCCCCCCCCCCCCCCCTGACTTCCTCTCCTCTCTCCTCTTCACCCAATCCCCTGGTTTCATTTTTCTTCACTCCTGTCAACTCCCCTCTGTTACAGATATCCTTCTCCTTCTCTTTTAAACCCCTTTCTTTCTAATCTCCAGCTTCGACTAAATGCTGCAATGGTGGGAATAGAACATGAGATCACATCAGCTTGATTTGACTTTTCAGGAAACAGGAATCAAGCTGGAATTAAAGCCTTGGTTTGTTTCAAGGAATACAAACAGAGAGCATGCAGCTATGTTGTCGGACATGACAGCTGTCACTTGTTTATGCAGCATTATTTAGTTTCTGTCTCAAAAAGTCCGATTGCAGGAGTTGGTTGAGTGACTTTAAGTTGTTTTATCCACATCATAGCACAGTTATTTTATTATTTTCTTGTACAGCACTTTGGTAGTTTTCCCACTACTGCTTCCCCTGTCTCACAACATCATCACTGAGAGTCTTGATGTCACTCACAGGCTACTGGGCCCTGATTATGCCTGCCTTTAATCAATATGATCAATTCATCTGTCATTAGTGATGAGCTGACAAATCATCAAAACATCAGTAGTCACCAAATGCTCTGAAAATGGCAAATTTCTGTTGAATGAAGCTGCAGCTCGGATTAACAGTAGATTCCCACGCGTGTGCAAACTCAGATTTAAACTTGACTCATCAGAACTTTTGATTGTATGTCTAAAAATAATGTTGTGTAAGAGACGGGAGGAGAAGGACAGACAGGATGAGAGACATCAGTCAGACCTTAGTGCGACTATCTCTTTTAATTTCCAGGATGT